>NW_008824287.1:595714-633488 GCF_000699105.1 Pygoscelis adeliae | reverse complement strand
GGATGGTGGCAAATGCCCTGTGGGGGTGGTTGCAGCAATGGAAGCAGAGCAACTGGCAGCGAGAGGCAAACCCATCTGGGCTGCCACATTATAGCAAGACAATGTTGCCTGGGTAGAGAACCTGGGTGTAAAAGTCCATCACATACCCAAGAGTCAGGCCACTGAAGAACATCAAAACAACCAGCAAGTGGATCAGGCTGCTAAGATTGAAGTGGCTCAGGTGGATCTGGACTGGCAGCATAAGGATGAATTATTTATAGCTCAGTGGGCCCATGACACCTCAGGCCATCAAGGAAGAGAGGCAACACAGGACTCGTGATTGAGGGGTGGACTTGACCATGGACACTGTTGCACAGGTTATCCATGAATGTGAAACTTGCTGCAATCAAGCAAGCCAAGTGGTTAAAGCCTTTCTGGTATGGAGGACGATGGCTGAAATATAAATATGGGGAGCCCTGGCAGATTGATTATATCACACTCCCACAAACCTGCCAAGGCAAGTGCTGTGTGCTTACAATGGTGGAAGCAACCACTGGATGGCTGGAAACATATTCTGTACCCAATGCCACCGCCCGGAACACTATCCTGGGCCTTGAAAAGCAAGTCTAATGGTGACATGGCACCCCAGAAAGAATTGAGTCAGACAACGGGATTCATTTCCGAAGAGCATGGCATTGAGTGGGTATATCACATCCCCTATCATGCACCAGCCTCCGTGAAAATCGAACAATACAGTGGGCTGTTTGACTACACTGAGGGCAATGGGTGGTGGGACATTTAAACATTGGGATACACATTTAGCAAAAGCCAACTGGTTAGTCAACACTAGGGGATCTGTCAATTGGGCTGGCCCTGCCCAGTCAAAACTTTGATGTACTGTAGATGGGAATAAAGTCCCTGTAGTGCACATAAAAAATATGCTGGGGAAGACAGTCTGAGTTATTCCTGCCTTGGGCAAAGGGAATGCGCGGGACTGCTTTTGCTCAAGGACCTGGGTGCGCTTGGCGGGTGATGCAGCAGGATGGGGAAGTCTGATGTGTACCTCAAGGGGATTTGATTTCGGGTGAAAATAGCCAATAAATTAAATTGTATGTTCATTTGCTATATAACATTGTATATAATTACTTCTATGGTAGCTATATGCCATATCAATGGTATTACAGTAAGAATCACCCAGATTAATGAAGAATGAACTTTGATGAAAACTGAGCAAAGCGCAGTGATAATGGAACCAGAACCAGCTTCAGCATGCAACAATGCAACACCACACACCATCTCTCCTGCCCTGAAGGACTGTTATGACAGATGGAGCCCAAAGTCATGGACTAAATGAACACAACAAACATTTTATAGGGACAGCCCATAGACTAAGGGAATGATATCTGTGTGTATATATATCAAAAGATGGGAAGAGAGGTGGTGATTAATGGGAATGTATTGGAAAGTGTGGAACCCAGGCATGACGTAGATGGTATAGAATAAAGGGGTCGATACTGTCCTGGTTTCATCTGGGATAGAGTTAATTTTCTTCCTAGCAGCTGGTATAGTGCTGTGTTTTGGATTTAGGGTGAGAATAATGTTGATAACACACCGATGTTTTAGTTGTCGCTAGGTAGTGCTTACACTAGTCAAAGACTTTTCAGCTTCCCATGCTCTACTGACTGAGAAGGCTGGAGGCGCACGAGAAGCTGGGAGGGGGCACAGCCAGGACAGCTGACCCCAACTGGCCAAAGGGACATTTCATACCATGTGAGGTCATGCTCAGTCATTTCCCAGGGGAAAGCTGGCTGGGGGGGCTGCTGCTCAGGGATGGGATGGGCATCGGTTGGCGTGCAGTGAGCAACTGCATCATGCATCGCTTGCTTTGTATATTCTATTATTATCATTATTACTATTTTACTTTATTTCAATTATTTAACTGTTCTTATCTCAACCCTTGAATTTTCTCACTTTTGCCCTTCCGATTCTCTCCCCCATCCCACTGGGGCAGGGGGAGTGAGCGAGCAGCTGTGTGGTGCTCGGTTCCCAGCTGAGGTTAAACCATGACAACTGATCAGTCCATATTTATCTGATATTTCTTGTACTTATATAAATGGATCAATTAATAGAATAAGAACTCCCAGAATTCCTGTTCCTCAAGGAAACGTATCCTGACTTGCTGAAACATATTCTCGCCTTCTCAACAACTAAAGCAGTTTAAGTAGGCAAATGAGCTTAACTGCCTTCAAGAGTAAAAAGAAAGGACTTGAAACAGAATTTGGGCAAACTTCATACTGAAGTCAGTGAAGTTGATTTTAGTAACCGCTAAGTAATAGGTATGTGGGAAAGGAGCACAGGATTCAATTCCATATGTGACAAAAATTTGTGCTTAATTATCATATGCAAATTGCTAACAAACCTAGATTGCAGTATTTGGGAGTCATAAACACCTGTCTGGTAGTTAAGCTTTTTTAAGTTACTTCCCTTTCATTCTTTTAAAGTTAATATGATCGTAATGTTCTTATCTACTTTGCCAATAGCATTCCCATATAGATCTGCATTTTGCTGCTGTGGATTGTACTCAGGAATCAGTCTATTTCCATTGCCCTTCAACCTGTCACAGTGTTGTGAACTGCTGTGGCCTCTCATTAGGCAAACCCGGCATCTGCTGGCCCCAGATGATGATCCATGGGAAGAATTTTTCTTATGGTAACATATGGACTTTAGCATCCCTGTCTGCTTCACTTCCTCCTTTTTGTGTCTGTCTCTACTTCTTCACAAGAAGCTGATACAGTGTTAGTGTTATTTTCCCACTGACTTTGTGTCCCATTAGTTTCTTTTTATAGGTACTAGTCCATGCTTTCTTTATATTTCTATTTATGAATGTATGGAGCGTTCTTTAGTAGTTGGAAATGTTCTACCAAAATTACAGGATCTTCACAGTAAACCACACCTAGTACAGCATGTTACTCCTTTCTTACAGCATTCTGGGATATTGAATATGGCAGAGTAGAGCGTTCTCTTTTTTTGTCATGGCGCTGCCTCAGTTTATGCTGAATGTTATCTAAACGTGAATGTAACCTAAAGAAAGCAGACACCAGTGGCAACTGAGAATAGCTAGGCTATACATTACAGGCACTGTATAACAAAAGGAATCAATGTAAAAGTTGCCCCACTGATCTGAGTATCAAACAATAATAGCCCAACTAATATGCTCCTACGTTAGTGGAGTCATAATAGAAGAATATGGGACATGTGTGAAAGGTATCATTGATTTACGCTGAAGGATGTTAGAGAGTAATTTTTCTAGAATAATTTGTTTTATGGAAAGTTTTGCTGAGTTCAGACTAATTCCTTTGTAACTGCCATCATTACCACTACAGTGCTGTATCTTAACAGCTCTGTTTTGTTACGGCTGTGAACCTTTCATAGTTTCTTTGTCCTTAGGATGTCAGACATGAAAGGGAGGCAGTGTCATGCTGTTCATGAATTCTAGGTGCCTTGATCCTTGATCACTTTGTTAAATCATTAGAGGCAGGTCCCTCTGGGAATTACCAAAAGTCTCTGAAGAGTCACTTACGAAAATGAATGTACCTCTCATGTAACATATATCACTTCCAATCCTGTCTAGAGTCAGGCTTCTCTCTGAAACGTTTCCGAATGTTAATCACTAATCAGGGCACAGATTGGCACATGCTGCTGGGCTTTGAAGTTATTCCTATCACATGATTTGTCACATCCTTAGTAGTACTTTGCATGATTTTCATACATATCCTATTAGGCTTTCTTGCTTAAGGACTTTAGATTTCAGCAAAATACTTGACAGCACCCAAGTGTTGGACATTCTTGAGACTTTCACATTAGCGAAGTACAAGGTGCCACTTGACAGCTCCAATTGACTAGAGGATTGAGAAGTGGGTTATACTACTTGTCTCTGTTGTAATATCACTGCTGGGTAGCTTTTCCAAATCTCAGTGCATATCTGTATTTTCTGGATGCTGTTAGATTGTACGCCAGCTATTCTTTCCGTTTGCTTGACAGGAGACATCCCAATATCCTATGCCGTGTAGAGTTCAGTACAGCTGCTGCCCTGGAGCGGGCTACTACTTTTATTATGATGTAGTGAATTTTCTTCTCTGAATGAAAGGATGTAAATCACAAGAATGGTTTATTGTTAGACTTAGTTGATGTTTCTTGATGAAATGATTTTTCTTGCAGAAGAGGAGGATATTTTTAAGTGAACATTTTCATGCATATAAAAGAACCTACCACCTTTTTCAAGAAAAGTTATTAAATTTTAATTAATATTTTGAGTGCCTTATAAATTTGATTGCTCATTGTCTGTAAAAATAAATTTATAATGCTTTCATTTTTAAATATACTTTGCAAAGAACGATGGGTATATTTTAAACTGCTTAAGTAAAAAGTTAAATACCTTTGAAATTAGAAAAATCATTTTCTCTCGTCCAGTTATAGTCATTTATCATGGGCAGATTCTGTGCAGGTTTTTTTGTTGTGGGTTGTTTGGTTTTTTTTTCTTTCACCTCTAATTTAGAAAATAATCTAAGTTACAAGTTATTCTAATGAGAAGTCTAGTATTTCTGTAGGTTTAGTTCCTGAATGATATTCTGGGAATGAGAAAAGGAGTCCTACAGTAACTTATTGGAGAATCTAATAAGTACTGACTGGGGAGAATCTTTCCCCTGCCCGCTGGGTACAGTGAATGAAGAGGGGAAACATACTGAAAGCTCATCTGAATATAATTCTGTAATTAAGACTAGTTTTTTAATCATGTGATACAAGAAGCAGAGTAAGATGGATCGAGCAAATATAAAATTTCCCTTTAATGATTCTAAATATTATTCTTCTACCTCACCTCTTTCTTAGAGAGATCAGAAATTGTTTGGGGTTCTTAAGATCATAAACAGAAATCCAGGTAAAGAAAGTGAAGTGGAAAACAATACTTATTACATGAGTATAAAAATTTGGTGGGGTAGATGGGTGTTCATCCTCCTGCAAAACTTATTACAGTATATGTTAGTAGTACAAAACAGGAGACTGAAATCCAGATTACAGTAAACCGTTTATTTAAGAAATAGGTTCTAATTCAAATATAAATAAGTAAGAAAAACCCCTTTCTTGTGGTCCTAATTGTATGTCTGAAAAATAAAGTTTCAGCAGTATTTTTTGAAATTTCAATTTTAATAGCATTTCCACATTTGTTTTAGACATTTATACCCATCTTTAATAACATACAAGTGAAGGAACAGTTGAGACTACCAGCTGTAGATTGCTGTTTGTGATGATTGTAATATAACTGAGAAATCAAATTAGTTTTTAGCAAAGTCTAAATTTTAGCAGTTTTTCACTGTATTTACAGCAATTATTTACTCTCACTTGCTGTGTGTATATATGCATGGGGTTTCAAAATATTTCTAGCAACAGAAACTGAACTTTGTGTTATTAATACAACTGATTGCCTGAAGTGAGTTACAAATACCTGTACTAAGTGGTGGGGAAAATGTTAAATGTTGATTAGATAGTGTTTGATCGTTTTTAGGGTCAGGGTAAAAAAAAAAAAAAAAAAAGAGTGAAACTGCCTATATCTTGTGGAAAAATTATTTTGAATGAATTACTGGATCTGTTCTAACATCTGTAGTGTATCACTCATTTATACCCACTGTCAAAACACCTGGATAATTTCTTAAAATATTTTAAATCAATTTATAGCTAGATCTGCATTTACTGGCCACTAAACTGATCTGATCTAGCATATTCTACATTATACTGCTCCTTTTGCCCCTTTGGTAGGAAAACCCTCTGATAGGTTCCTCTCTGGTCAACCCCTGCGGGAATGTGAACGAATATTATAGAAAGAGAAAATATAGAAGCATCTGCAGTGGGGTTAGTTGAGCTCTTATTGAGGAGCACAGTCACTTCATTTTTGTGCCAGGCTAGCCAAAAGCTGAAAAGGGAATGTGTGGTACCATTTCCTATCACGCTCAGATAAGGAGATTGCCTTCCACAGTTGGATGAGAGGCATTTACTGAAGAAATTATTCTGTAAGGAAATAACTAATGGGAAACAGACCTGCAGTGGACATAAGAAATATCTAAAGATGCTCTTGGGAGGAACTTTCAGCTATGCTAGCAGATACAATTATAGAGGATTGTGAAACCACATCTGCCAACTGAAATAACTGGCAGTGAACAAAAGATGATGAGTGAAAGAAAATAACCATTGGCATGGTTGTGAAATGCATTATCTAGTCATTTCCAGCATCTGTAACAGCAAGAGCATTCCTATTTTATTTGTGAAAGCACATGTGAGGTCCAAATCTGATGGTACAGCAGTGAATGAATTTGTAAAGTTCAATATTATAACTTTACAATATTGTAAGACATCTGGAAAAAAAATCAGGTGTGTTTGTGTAGTGTCTGGAGTCACAAAGAAAGATTTTGTGTACTCTGGAACAGGTTTTCATTTCTCTTTCAATCCCTTCAATCAAGACCCTGCCAAACTGCCAGGGTCACTGTCTCTACTGAAGAACCAGCTTCCTCACAAATAAAAAAAACCCCTTCCAATAAGACCTTATCTGTGAGCACACTAGTTTTCTTTCTGTTATAAATGACATACTGTAACCTGAGATGAACAAGAGCACTGGTAATACAGGTCTTCTAGAAACACGTATGGAGAGGTAGACTAGTCAGAGGTGTGAAAGATGGGGAAACCAACTTAATTTGCTTGCAAACACAGTGACCTTCATAGGCAGTTGTATTGAAGCAGCACACATACGACAAAAAAGAACTGAGGATGGCCAAATCAGTTCATCAACCGGCCCCTATCTCCAAGTATGGGACCACTTCTCTGAGTATTCTACCTGCAAATGAGTCTGTGTCTTATGCTAACTACTTGCCACCAGCAGGCCAGGTAAGTCAGGATTTAAACATGATTTATGACATCAGAAGCAAATATGTGCTAGGAAAAACAGGTGCCCTGCCAGGCTAGAGCTTAATCTCATGAGTGTGTCTGTCTTTCACAGAGAAGTGAAACACATGAGCAAGTTTTCCTAAATTACAGACTAATCTACTTTCCAGTAACTCTAAAATTTATTACTGAAAGTACAAATAGCTGTCAGCTCTGAACTAATTCAAATGTTAGGATTAACCTAAGGTGTGCTGTTGCCCAAGCTTTCAGCAAATGAGAAAGGCATAGAAGAAATAAAATGGACATTTAGCTGGTACTGACCTAGAATGGAGTTCTCAGTTTAAGTAAAATATCTGATGACTTTACATGACACACTTACTTCTGAAAGCTTCTAACTATTGCATAAGAAATCCATTCCTTTACTATAAGTAAAAGCAGTGTACCACATTACCTGAAATAATGATGTTCTTAGCGGGTGGAGTGGGAATCTGATTCTTCTGATTTATAAAAGCAAATGTAACTTATAATATGCCATTTTTTACCAGCTGCAGTAGATGAGGATTGCTTCACCCCTACCTGATAGATATGGAGTAGTTATTTAATCTAATGGACTGTATATATGAGTATATATAAAAATATAACTACGCATCAATCTATAAAAGGGAACATTATTAAGGCAGCACATCACCGCCATGTAACCAGTCAGGGTTAAGGGTGTTGGACAATCTTGATTTGGACACCCTGTTGCATACAGGCATAATACCAGGCTTTCGATTTGTATATGGCTTATGAGCAGATCAGAGGCGCTTTCATTTGGCTAGTAGAACGGCACTTCTGAGGCGGGGGTTGTGGGGTATCTGAATACCCATCTCTGAGACAAAGGTATGCAGAGGCTTAAATTGCTAAGCCATTCTGGTATCTAGCTGCAAACCCAATTCTGCTCTGTTTCACAGTGGAATGGACAGGCCATTAGGACAATCTCCTATCTTCAAACCGTTTCTTGGCCAGTTGGTCTGTTTCCCTTTTTCCTTCTTTCCTTTAATTCCTTAGGTCTAGCTCTTCTGCCTTCAAAAAGCTGCCTTTTCCACAGTGCTTCATCACTGGGAAGAGAGAAATCAGGAGCATGGGAGGAAAAGCTTCTGGCTTATTTTCCAGATCAGCAAGTGAACCTAAGAGGAAAACATAATGACTCTGCCACAAATCAGTACATGAATCTTTGGGGAGTTTAGTTCAGGTTTTAACAAATTCGTACAGAGAAGACAAATTGTGATTTTATGAGAGTTTGCAATCTGGCCAGAATTCATACAGGAGTCAAAGGAGCATCTCGGAGTCTGAACATCCATTGTGGGAAGTTTTGGCTTAAATTGTTAAACTTCTTCATAATTTCAACAACTGAAAACCACTCTTAGTGGGTAAAGATTCAAGAAGCTTGAAAAGAAGGTGCTGTCAATCATACCTTTAATTCAGCTAGTTTTGCAACTAGGGAGAAACTAGCATAGTACCTTTTAAATAAATTATTTTCTTTCATTTGATGGTTCAGTCCATTGCCTGTTCAGTGCTTTTACCCCTGCAATATGTAGCTATCACAGTCTGCTTATACTAAAACAAGATTTTGATATTTTAATCTTGAAAAGATGAAATGTTTGTTCTCTATTTCTGTCTTGAAGTCATCATGCTTCATTGATAGCATAATTAATTTCTGTGGAGAGTACCGAGTCAAACATAATGGTTTCAAATGAAGACAGAAGCAGGGGAACAAATGAAATTCCTAAAAACAAAGGGCTTCCAAAAACCATACGCAAGTAAATACCAAAACCTTGGTTTTATATAAACAAGAATAAAAGTGTGAGTCTTTAAATTTCATGTACTAACTGATATGCCTGGATGCATGTGGCAAAAAGTAATTGGCTAATAACATATTAACATCTGCAATGCATTTGGGAAAACTGGCAGTCATTTGTTGTTGGTCTGAGGGGCACTGTAAAACAAAGTGGAAATTCTACATTTTGTCTAGAAAGATGGGCAATTGAACTTCACTTTAAACTATTGTATTATTACCACAATGGAACTATCAGTCAGCCAGACAGACATATTAACCAAGCAAGCCATAAATTCCACAAGATTTTGCAATTGTACTTTTCAGCTTTTTACTTCTTGTAGCTTTCTTAAAAGTTATTGCTCTTCCACTGGCATCTTCCCACATATATAAAGGTTCTGTCAGCTTTGACCTTCAAAGTGGCCTTTTACCAGGTGCTTTCTATCACTTTCTGAAGTTACGGTGCATATCATATGCACAGTGCAGTCATCATCAATCAACCTTGCGTCACTATGCACAGTTCCCATCTACTGCCCAGTGTCATACTGGCACTGAAGGTTGCAAAAAATATACATTTGACTTCCACTGACCTGAGTTGCAAATCCATATTTAGAAAAAGCCCTGATACAAATTAGCCATTGTGATAGCTGGCATTTCTGTGACATGAAGGATTTTGTCACCACTAGCCATTCTCACTGCTCTGCTTTCTAGAAGTGGTGAGCCTGTTGACCAGATAGACTGTATGGCCAAGTAGGGAAACAGGTTGTGCTTACTGCTTCATCATATTACCAGCCATACACCTGCTGTCATGGCTTCTGTGGACTCTGTTACATGGCTGGTGAAGGAAGGTTGTTGCAGGCCTTCAGTATACGTGAAACAACTGACTTCCTGTACCATGTTACATGACTATGACTTCTAAAGAGTTTCCTGCCAGGGGGAAATAAGATATATTAATATTAAAGCAGGAAAATGTACCATACTGTTATTGCTAGTTCTGGTGTACACAGGTCATGAGTCAGCCCATCAAAAAATCACAATATTGGCTGAAAAATCATGAGGCTAAAATACTAATAATTCGACGAGGAAAAAGGCTTGATGCTAGGAGGAAAGTGGGAGTATGGAGAGCCCCCAAAGGGAGATACAACTTCTAGGAAGACAGGCCCATCCACAGAGTGCCATCACCTCTGTTCCTTCCCACCAGCTCCCAGCCACCAAAGTTCTTCCTTGATCTTGGGTCTTTTCTCAAAATCCCATTAGCTCCCTTTCATACTTCCTTACTTTTGAAAAGTGAGGGGAGTTAGTAACTTAAATTCAGCTATAGTTAAGGGCTTACTACCTAACTTAGTGCCCCAGAAGTGTGTTATCCTTTCATAGTAACCTTGTATATGAGAAGCCATACTGAATTTGCGTACTAAATACCTCTGTTTCCACCCCCAAAACTACTGTGCTGCTGTTGTCCTTCCTTCTGCCCTGCTGCTATGCAGTAGTTTAGTGTTTAGAGCGCTTCTCTTGAGTGTGGCAGACCTGGCTTCAGTTCCCATTTTTATCTGAAAGGGTTCAAGACCTCATTCCTGGATGAGGTCTCCGATCTAGAGGTTATTTTGGAAGAGAAGGGAGAATAATTTTCTCACCTATCAGAGCTTCTCACTTTTTTGCCACAAAGTGAGAGTGAATGTATGCCTGACTGTAACCTTGTCGCTCTGTGTTGCCACAGAGCAGTAGAATGGCCTAGTTTCCAATGGTTTTGTCCTTATTTAATGTCATTTAAGTGTAAAACACAAAACAGTCTTTGGGAGCATGTGGTGGGATACAGACCCCCATTGTAGGTGAGTGTTGTCCCGAGGACTAGCGCTGAGAAACATTACTTCCCTTTTCTTTCCTCCTCCTTCTTGCAACCAAATCAACAGAAGGAGCTGAAGGAGTCTCTTCTCCCTGTTACATTACCCTATAGCATAAGTGGCTAATGTACTCTGTGAGGTGTGGGTTGAGGTCTCGTTGGACAGGTGGGATTTGGAAGCAAGTCTTGCACGTGCTGAGTGTGAATGCTGTAGCTGCGGTGCCTTTCCTCGTGATGAATTTTGTGAGAAAGGGCTTATTAGGGGATCGCAGGAAAGAACACCAGCACAACAACCGGCACAACATGCTGTGCAACTCAGAGCTTGGCTCCTGGGCTTGCGCCTCTCCCCTTCCCTCTGTGTTCAGTGATGGCAGTCAATGTGTTTCACCCCACGTGTTGGCTAGTGGTGATGCTGTTCTTGAGCACCTCAAACCTTGGATAAGGTCTTCCTTCTAGGTTTTGCTGTAGATCGGTAACACCTGCTGCTTTTTTGTTTTAGTCCCATGTTTAAAATAGAAATTTTGCTGCTGAAGAGAAATTCTTGTGCAGCTGTGTTCTGCTACCCAGACACTCATTTGAGCCTTTCTGTAGTAGAGTGTAAATTTGGAACACACATGCATAAGCAATAACGCATTAGTAATTGCTTAATAACTTATTAGAGTCTAGCTTCTGTTGAGACACTGGGGAAAAGCTACAGCCAATTAGTTGTAAGAGGGCGGTGGAACAAAGTTAAACTTTAAATTATTGCTGGAAAGGTGAGCTGATAAACTTTAGACTAAACAAGTGTATTAGCACTATAATGGAACTATCAGCTCCATATAACACATTAGTATGACAAATTAGTGCTTTGATCGTGCTAGATATAACCATATTAATTTGTTTAATTAAACAATCTAGGCTTCTTGTGGTGTGGGTCATTTTAAAAAAAATGTTAAAAATAAAATTAAACATATAATTAAGCTGACGAGATAAAGACCCTTGTGCAGCAAGTTGAAGGCAGTTAATTTATAAGGAGCCTGGTCCCTGAAGGCTGTGTAGTTTATTAAAGTTACTGAGGCAGAGATGTGATAAAATATTTTATGTAGTGCTTTAAAGGCTAAATTGCTCTGACACTTTTAAAGTCCATGGGAAACAGTCAATTAGGATGTCTTGTTATCATGTTTTTTCCTCATAAAGTAATCTAAACAAAATCCATGGTTATACTGATAACTTCTTAAAGTTTCCACAGTAATCTTTTTTCAAATATTTCACTGTTATACATGTAATGGCCCTCATTGGTCACTCTAGTTGTAATAAAGCTCATCTGAAATGTTGTGTCTGTCCCAAAATGGCAAGGTAGAGATGGTAGACTAACCAGGAGAGGGAGTTAAGTTGGAAACTTGGTCAAAATTTAAAAGCCACCTGGTCCTCCAGGTTTCCGGGTACAATCCTCTCCAGATGTTCTTGGAGCTACGAAAGCAAAGGCTTGTAAAGGTGCTGTATGAAGGAAAAAAACCTGTGTTGCCTTAGATGTCTGGAGCTGGAAGAATACTGGTTAGGTATTTTCCAATACTTTGGTCTGGATTTGAAAATAAAGCATACTAAAATGCCTATGAGAAAATGTGTATTAGATAATTAGATAAATGCTCACATCAATAGTTTAATTTCTTTTTACCAGCTGATGAATCTGTTCACCGATTTACAATCTGCTTTCTTGTAGGGTTAGAAACATGTTTGAAAAGGTAGTTGCAGTACTGAAATAGTTGCTTTTTATGCCTGGGAATAGGCAAATGTATCAGTTTTATTTCTGATATTTCTGAGAATTGAAGGGGTTATTTCTCCTGTCCTATCTAATGGGATATTTCCGATTTCTGTTGCTACTGCCTTTTAGCAGTTTTATGTCAAGTCTATCCTTGATCTTTATCAAGGTCACAGGGACAGCTACTAAACTTCTACTGGACTTCAGAGAGTTTTTATATAACCCTCAGCTTCTAAAACAAACAGGAAGAGGAAAAAAACAAAGCATAACAAGCCATATTCAGGAGAAAGGTAAGGAAAGGCACAAAAGAACAAAGAGAAAGGGTCTTAACCCAAAACTTATAAAATTTCCTTGTTTTAAATGGACAAAGGTTTCCAAAAAATGTGTCACTTTGTAAGAGAAATCGAGTGAAGTCAATCCCTAGCTTCCACACTCCTGGTCATCTCACCTTCTCAAAATGTTTCTTTTTCACCAGACAAAGGTTCTCTGAGTTCTAAGTCCTGTATTTATCATAGAATATTTTGGGTTGGAAAGGATCTTTAAAGGTCATCTAGTCCAACCCCCCATCATGCAGTGTAGTGTGATGAAGGGAGTTCGATGGGGTCGCCACTTATAATTTACTGAAGCGCGGGGCATGCTTGCTTTTTTAATATGTGCATAAATGGCTAAAAAGTAATTTAACGTGAGTATATTTTCAAACGTCTTTATAGAAAACTTCTGATCAAATAGAGATTTTTCTCTGGAGTTTGCATTGTCTGTGTTTTAGAAACACGATTTAAATTGAAGTTGTAAATTTCTGGGGGTTTAACCACTGGTCTGTAGCAGTGAGGTTTGCAACTGTCAAAGCCATGTTGAAGAACTGCAGCCAAATGCTCCATTATAAAATATCCTTATACAGAGAGAGAGGGAGTGACACGAGTTGACTGCTCAGAGATGGGTTATTGTTTGTTCTGTAAGCAGTGAACCAAAGCAATGTATAGCTTTATATCTTTTCCTGAAACTTCGTGCTTTTTATTTTAAAGCTAATAAAAGATCGACTGTGTCTTAAATTCACTACTGCATAGAGACTCAAGATTTGCTTCTTTCATGTGTTTTAGAGCAGGCCTATCCAACACTGAGAAGAGAAAGGGATACCCAAATTTTGTGCTAATCTTTTAGGGGAAAGAAGACGACATGCGAATGGATTGGCAATATTAAAGGAGAGGTCCTGCCAGGTCTTATAGCCTGTCTTATTCCAGATTTTGAAGATCTGCTTTGCAGATCTGAGGGCCAGCCTCAGATCATAGAAAAATAACTAGCAATAAGTGATTCCCAAATGATTTTTTGCTGTGTCTGCACATTATTCAGCTTTCTAAACTTCTATTACTTTTGACGGTAGGTCAGTTTTGATTTATCATTTCAACTATAGTTTCCATGTGAATGTAAAAAGAATAAGACATTTTCTTCTTTGTTATTTCAGCCTGATGAAAAAACTCATTTTGACTGAAAATTTCTCACTAGTTAATATATTCAAGTACTCTGGGAGGTTGTATCAACTAACCCATAAACACAATATTTATGAAAAAGATTATTATACCATACTTAAAAAAGTCGTATGCAGGACAAACAAATTGTTATAAATAAATTTCCTTTTGTTTAGCACAAGGAATTTTGAAAGCATTGGAAATTCATGCTTGAATGCTTTTGTGTTTTTTCGTAGAAATTACTGTTGTAGATGAAACTAAATATTCAGTGTCTGAAAGTAAAGGGAGAAATTTGGTTCACTGTGGGATAATGAAAACTGAAAAACAATTATGCTGCTGCAATCAAGATCTCAGCTACAAATAACTAATTTCACTTCTCTTCCACTGCTCCAAAATATACTGCTTATTGTTCTTAAAATATTTATATGTCTTTGAATTATTTACTGAGCAAAGGATGCTTGCACTCCTTCAACATAGAAGGAGATGAAAGATTATTTTGTGTCAACATAACAGAAGAAGACAATAATAAATCCATAATGTAAATAATATGCCTCAGAAAAGAGCTACGTATTGTTAGTATGTGACTGGATTGCAACTGGGCTCTACTTATGAAAATACTTTTTCTAGCAGTGTGGAAACACTTGGTTTAAGTGAACAAAGTAATCAGAAAATCCTTTTCTGCAGTTACCTTCTTTTAGAACGATACTTGAGATAGTCACCTTGTACTAGTTTGCGATTTGATTGCTGAGAAGACTTGAGGATATGGAAACCAGCAAACAATGAATTAATTTCAATTTTTTTCCCATTTCTGAAGGTGTGGATTTGCAATATTAATGGGAGCAGTGTGCATTCTGACCTTTTCTGTCATTCTGTTTGGGAATAGTGGCTGAGCTTTCCCATTCCTGTCTGGCCATGGGCCATTGTTCTTTCCTTCTAATTTTCTTCACTAAATTCCTTCATAAATTTTCACTGATACTGTCTGCTTTATTTCAAGTGTATTGAAAAAACCAGCAACAACAAAAAGCATCCCTAGGGGAAAAAATTAAAATAGAAGCAGGATATTTTTATATGGAATTGCTTGTGCTGAAAACATTTTTGCCTTTGCCATGTTTCTCCCTCCCTTGTTTCCATGCAATATGCATACTCTTGACCTTGCTCCAGCTTTGTCCTGGCCTGTGGTACTCATTTTCAGAATGGGAAGAGCTCAGCATGCAGGGAGTCCTAGACTCATGTATTTGCAAAAATATTTACTATTGGGATGTTGCAACTGAAGATTTTATTTTCCTCTTTGCCTTTAAACTGCCATATGTCTGAATGTTATTAAATACAATTAGGAATCAAACTTGGGCTGCATATGCCTTCGAAATTCCCACAGAATTTTAGAGGCCATTTAGAATTGTTTTTTTGAGAACGTGAGAATTACTAAATGTCTGCAGCTTCAATCAAAGGCAAGCACCTACAATTTGGGCCTGATGTTGCAAAACTCTAAGTTTTAGCAAGGCAGTGGTAAATCCTCTTTCTTTTGTTTATTTTCAGTGGAAGAGTGGATAGAGTGGATACTTTCATAGGTACCTATTTGAAAGGTTGGAGATATGCATAATTATTTTTGTCATGGAATAATGGAGAATGCTGTAACAGAGTTGAGTTCAGTATGCTGGGAGCATGGCTTCGCCTATGAATTTGCCTTTCAGCACTTCCTTCCATGAAAATCTAACCCAGTTAATCTAATATTTTGCATCTACAGGCTTATGTATAAAAAAATTAGCTATATTTTTAATGCAAAACCCAAATATATTTCTGTACATCTTTCCAAAAAATGAACAATATCCAACATAGAAGTTGACACTGTGGAACAGAGCAGGAGTCTAGCCAGCCAGCAATCTCTGAGAGCTGACAGTTTAAAGTCATTCATAGGTGCCCAAGAAATACATTTCCCACATGGCAGTTTCTTTCTAGCCTCAGCAATGATGACTAACTATTAAAATTTTGAAATATGGGGCAAAACAAAAAGAAAGGATAAATGATCATAGAGAGGAGATAATGGTCACAAATGTTTTCCTTGTGTTTCCTGTAGAAAGGCTCATGAATGGAGCCTCAACCTATATCCTGCTGTCATTGAAACCAATTAGATTTTTTGCATTAACTTCAGTAAGAGCAAACGCAGGCCCCTGGAGATGAAGATTTCTGTCAATATAGTATAAAAACGGTTTCATTTCAGGTCATAATGGAGACAGAGATATGATTCTGTCTTCTAATCTGGTGTAGGATTTATATAAATGGAAGGAGAAAGGCACTTTAATCTGTGGGTTAAAATGATTATGTTTTGTGTCTTCTAAAAAAATCACATGGGAATTGTTCTGTTATAAAACTATTGAGATTCTTTCTTGTACTAAGAAGAACAATCATATGATCTTTGCAATTACTGATTTGTGTAGTCAAAGAGTAGCTGAAGTGTATTCTTTCTTCTCTATTTTAAGAAGAATAGATACTTCAATGATGCTGCCAAAAATTTTTGGCTTTTTTTGGGGATTTGAAATTTGAAATGCAGTAGACCTGTACTGCAACCCCTCGTCATTCAAGTTGCCCTTTTAAATCAGTGGGAGTAAAGATCATCTGCATGAATTCGAGTAGCAAGATATGGCAGACCTATGAGAAAAGATCTGTATGGGAATCATAAGAAAGCTTAATAGTCTGGGTTTTTCCGCTTGTGATTCTCACCCATAAAAGTAGATACTTTTGAATATTTTAAAATGCTAGCAAAAAATACATGCTGCTCTGAAAACAGATATTTAAAAATTCTGATATAGGTGAAGCTTTTCGGGCAACAAATATGCCAGGTAGTTTTAAATTAAAATATGCTCCAGAAATATTTGAATTTGTGATGTTTTTCTGTGTGTTTTTTTTCTCATTATCTTATTATGGGAATCTAAACCGTGTTCGCATTGTTGATTTAATTTTTTTATGGGAAGCCATCAAGCAGCTGATTATTCAAGTGTAAAATTCTTCATTAGCAATGAAAGAATTCATTAGGGAATTGAAAGGTGTATATGGATAGTAATCTTTTCCCTCTGAAGAAATAGTTACCAGTATGAACATATAAATAAGTTATTGCTTTACTGAAATAAATCTGAAATCTTTATTCTGTCCATTGACAACTTAATGGATTTGGTTTTAGATATTCTCCTAATTATGTGATTTATTAAATAATGTACATCTTTAAAATTAACATCTGTGAAATTGAAGAAAAAATGTCATGTGAAGATAGCAGGAATCTAAACAAACATATTCTTTCCTCACTTCCAGTGCACAGATTGTGCATGGTAGAGGTTATGCAAAAATTTAGTTCTGCAAAAGTTTTTCAAGTTTTCCTTGCCTATTTTTCTTCTCAAATTAGGAGGAAAATTAGAAAGAAAAACCCGAACCCACAACCCAAATATTTATGTTCAGTAAAAATCCTACATTGTTTTCCTTTTTCAAAGACAATCAAGATTTTTTCAGAGAGGAAATAGGTACTATGCAGCAAAGCCCTGGAACTCCTTGTAACTGCAAGCAAAAAGTGACACAATTCTTGTTAGTTGTGTTTGTTCACTAATAAATAACACCAGTGCAACTGATCAGCCTGTTAAACCATTTCTTAAAATAAAAAAAACCTGGAAAGAATTGTCAGCTTTGTTCTTCAGTTGCCAGAGTTTCCAAGTACCTTGGCTCCATAGCAGCCAAACAGGCTGCCAGAAGACCTTTAGCTAGTAACTGGTTGAAGAGACTGATACCTGGAAGCCCTAGGGAACGTCAGAGTCCTGCTGACCTGGGAGGGACGAGCTCTATGAGCTAGTAGCAGAAAACAAGACTGATCTTTGGAGTTGGTAGGCAGGCAAGAGTCCACTAGAATTCTGCCTGAGTTTTGCTGAATGTTTAGAAATTCTGTAAAGCGTCTTTATTTCAATATTTGGTTAAAAACATGTATGAGATTTTCTGAGCAGGTTTACTTAGATGTGTTCAGAAGCATGAGAAGTGGGGATGTAGTACACTGAAGCCTCCATAAGGGTATTACTTTTATGAAGTAAGCTGTAATAATTCCCTGCTGGGACCTCCGTGGACAGATGGGGCAAATACCTTAACACATGCAGGAGCAATTTCTATCACCTAAAGCTGATGGGACAAACTGAGCCCATTTTGAAAAATGTGTCTAGAGGATGCTGATAGTATGCACAGATAATCTGCCTTGTTTTGCTTGACAAATGAAAAACAGATACAGGGAGTGACTGCAGAATAAACTAGCAGATAAATTCAATATAGGTAAATGTCAGGTGAGGCACATGAGAAAAAAAATAAAATCCTAACTTCATATACTTATGATGATGTCTTCTGATCTTATCCTGAATGTTCTGGAGTAAGGTATTCCAGTTACAGTAGGTAAGTCTCTGAGGGTGTCAGTTCAGTGCTCAATAATGGTTAGAAGGCAAATCAAATGTTAGAAATCATTAGAAAAGGAAAAATAACACAATGGAGAATATCATTACAGTATTATGTGGAAAATCCATGATCTGCCTGCACCTAGACAATGAGAAGTTTTTGCCACCCCTGCAGGCCCCTCCAATTTCCAGAAGGCTGTAATAGAACTGAAAAGGGCTCCACGTAAGGTCTAAAAAGATAAGCAAAGTGTGGAAGAGTTTCTGTATTAGGAATGATTAAATAAATTAAGATCTTTCAGTCTGGAGAAGAGAGGACTGATGGAGGCTATGATAGTAGTCTATAAAATCATATGGAGTGTGTAGATAAGGCTCAGTTGTTCAAGTTGTCTTCACAGTATCTTGTCCAAGAGCAAGGGGAGATCAAATGAAGGTAGTAGGAGCCAGATTCAAAACAAAAAGACATGGATTTCACGTAATGGGTAGTTGATCTTGCCACAAGAATGATGGATGCTAAAATTTTGTATTGGTCTAAGGGGAGACTGGGCAAGTTCATGTAAGAGAAATTCACTGAAGGTTAGCTGAACACACAGATATCATATCTGGTTCAGGAAGTCCCTAAGTTGAAAATAAGTGGCGCCTGGGTGAATATTAGGGGAAATATCCTTTATACTTGTCCTGTTTTTATGCTCTTCCCTACTTACGCACTTACGGCCAGTGCTAGAGACAGAATACCATACTAGAAGGGCCTTGGTCTCATTCAGAATGGCTGTTTTTATGTTCTTAACTGCTTTCCAAATTTACCTGAATTTGAGGAATTGCATACTATCCTAAAAAAAAAAAGTATTAAGCACTTCAGACTTGGAATCTGAAGTCTAAGTCCAAAATGCAATTTCTGACCTTGATGTGAACTTTTAAAATGTGGATGGGAACAGAAATTCCCCAGTGGTAAAGATATCATTATAATCAAATCAAAATTGTGCCTGAAGGTGCAAAATACAGGAATATAACCCCAAAACAATTCAACACTGATTTCCCTTTGCCAGTTCTACTATGCTTGTTTGCAATGCGTTTTCAAGAACTCTATATAGAGTGAAGTAAAGGGACGTTTTAGGTGATGCAACTTTTTAGTTGAAAATTGTCATGTAAAGAAGTCATAGAAATGCAATGTAGATTAATGAGCATAAAGTCTGCAATTTATGCCAATGATGTGTCAAGTCAAGTGTACATCGAAAGGCACGTGTAGGCAGGCACATATTTCACATATCTGGTGGTCCAGGTGCCTATAGGATAATTTTATGGAAACTTTTGAATGTGGTACTGCTTCCATTAACTTTATTGCTTCCTTCCATGGCATGTTTATTTTCATTTTTCTATTAAAAAGCTTTAGGAAAAATATACTCAAAAACGCTTGCAAAAATAAACCTGGATCTTGACATTATTCTTATGATTTGACACAGGCAAAAAGTGGAGTCTGGGAGAGGGAAAATGTTGGTAATAATCTTTGTGGCATGTTTTATGAATTGGTTATGCTTGTGTTGTAATTGCATTATATGAAGTTCAGAAATGATTCTTATAACTATTTGAGAAGTGAAAATTATTCACAATGAAGAATATCTGAATGCTAAGCAATATATGTAATTGTAAACAGGAAAATGAAAATTCCAAATAACTCTTGAGGGACAAAAAAAGCTTTTCCAAAGCTGCTTTATTATTAAAACAAAGGATGTGGAAAGTAAAACATTGATCTTTGGTTCTCATCATGTGCAATGTGTTAGTGGTATACTGGAGGTAGCCAGTATGTGAATGCAGAGCTGCCCGTGCAGCCCTGAAACCCCTGCTGACCTCTTCCAGGAGTTTGCCCAGCTGGAGATTCCCAGTGTGATTCTCAGCAGTGGTTGCAAGTGATCTGTAAGGAGCTGGTCGTGACCCCTCTCCATCCGCCCCTCTCTTCTGACCACTACATTCTCTTAAGCACAGTTTTAAAAATGAGTCCAGAGAGAGTGTTGTTTTTCCCTGAAAGCAAGTGCAGCATATTCTGCAAGAATGACATGGACTACAAAGAGGAGAAAGGGAAGATATGGGTGATCATGAATGGAATGGGCTGTCTTACGAAACAACCTCTCTTAACAAAATAGCTTTCCTTTCTTAAGGCACCAGGCTCCAATTCATGAAACAACCACTGCCACTTTGCGGTACGTCCTGGGCAGACACCACACAGGCCTGACAAGTCAGGTGAGACCAGGCTCTCCTTTAAGACAGACCCGTGTGGGAGCCATCATACTAGATCTGGGAGTATTTTGTGAAGGAAAAGGTGGCATAGTCTACGGTTCATGTTGCAGATTTTTGTAAAAACTGCTACGCCAGGAAATAAAATTACAAATATTTCCCATGTCTTTAATTCATAGCTTGCTACTTATTTCCCTATTATCCTGTGAGGCTGGATGATCATAAGGTAAAGAATCACTATATAATCCTATTATATCTGCTGTTTCTTTCAACATTCCCTGTTTTAGACAATTGTGTAATTACTTTTCATTCATTTCCACCACTTATTATGGAAACCTTTTCTTTCGACATCCTTGAAGCATTGCATCCCGTAGGTATGATGGGATATCTTGTGCTAAGAATCATTTTCGCCTGTAAATCTTTTGAAGCGCTATAGAATCTCATTTTTTCTAATCAGCACTCTAGTTTCTTGTGGGCTAAAATTAGGCTTCCTGTCTCTGGCATGCGAGGCGTCAGCGTGTGTGACCTTCAAGCTGCCATCCGGCCTTGAAGTGCAATTTTTGCATCGGGAAATCTAGAGGCAGCAGCTTTACTGTTTTTTGCAGTAGCAGCAAGATCATCAGAAACAGTCAAGTGAGCAGCAACTGCAGGCATATCACTCACAGGAAGCCATGTTACTGTGGTGCACAGAAAGCTCTCCACTGCTGAAGCGCCGACGTAAAGCAGGGCTGATCCTCCACTGCTCTGTGCATTCTTGCAAGGTGACCAGCCCAGAGGGTTTGCATGAATATTAATGGCTAAACTATAGAATGATGAAGAATTGATACTTTAATCTGCATAAGGATAATATGCATGCCTTATGCATTGTAAAGCTGCGGCACTACAGTGTCTGAATTTCACTTATACGCTAAACTCATCTACAAGCTCTCTCCTTTTGAATTATGCATATATTACACAGCCTGTTGCCTACAACAGATTTATGACAATCTCATTGCACCTATGCAAATCTTTTTTGGTTTTAAGCATCAAGCATTTAATGTCTTTCTCTACTGAGGGAGAAAAATCGTTGTGCAGAAGTGGATACAAAAAGGTTTTATTACTCACGGTATATGCTGCTCTTACTAACTTTCGTGTTAGTGCCACATTGTATCTGGTCAGTTACATGACCGTTTTTGCGACGCTCTCGGCACTTTGTTCACTGCAGCTACAGAATAACATTCTTTGTCCTCTTTTTCTTTCACATACCAAGCACAGCAGCTGATAATAACAGAACTGAAGTTACAGCTTGGTAATCAGCATTTTAGGTGATTTTAATTATGATGGATGAAGAAGAAAAATGGCAAAAACATGCTTTCAGTAGTACTGAGCAAATATGACATGGAACTGATACACAGAGCTTATATTACAGATCTGTCAAATTACCCAAGGATAATTTGGGTAGCTGGCAGATTCCCAGCTCATCAGTTCAGTAGCACGGGCAACACATGCCGGTTAGTTTTGCTTGGGCTTGACATATAAACGTCTGACCATCACCAGAGCAGCTTAATTGATAATGGACATCTGATTTGAAAATAGGTGTGTTTCCATTTAAATGGTAGCTGTCACATCACATCACGTCACATCACATATGTCACGTCATGTTCCATTAAATCACATTATATGCTGGCATGATGCAAGATAGCATGATGAGGGGCTAATGTAATGTGACAGCTAATACCTGCTAACAATTTGAGTGGTGGGTATCAGATCTGAATGTGTGCCAGACTTCAGTTGAGTGTTTGTGAGAGAGAGCAAAGTCTTTACCCAAAGAGAGAGCTTTTCTTCAAGGGGTAACTTTAGCAGCTGCCCAGCTCCATATTTATAACCAGTAGTGGTATATTTTATTTTTTATAAGGTGACTTATGGCACCTTAAGGGACATGCTAAGGGAGAGATTAAGGTCTGTCAGAAAACATGCAGAAGTTTGACATATATGGCTTTCATTTCTCAGCTCCTGGCTCATTTTAGGTGTCAAAGTACACTGGTGATTTGCCTAATATGAAAACTTAATTTATGAATCAGATGAAGCCTTGCTTAGTGCAAGAAAGTTCAGCTGAGTGATCTACTAGAAAATGTTCAGTAATCTGCAAAATATGCTATACTGTTTTAATGATCAGGTTAAGTTTTCACACAGTGTTTATACAGCACCCTCAGGGATCTCCACAGGTTAAATTACAGTATATGCAAGAGTGAGTTATGACTTGAGTAAAGGCAACAGGAAAAGCACAGTATGTGCAGCTTCCATTTTTCATTGCTTGCACTACATTTGCAGCAATGTCAGTAACATAGACCTTGGGGAATCGGAATCATTGCTAAATCACAAGGGAAATTTCTCATGTAGCTCTTCCCAAATATTGATTGTTAGGCAATCTTTGAAACCTGCTATTTAAAGAATTTTTTTTTCTTGTAGACTGCAGGGATGCAAAGCTTTCTAGGTTAAACATAATGCAAGATAAGAAGTCTCCTAATTGGTGAGGTTTTGCCTCAGGATTGTTGTTGTTGCTTTCTGCACTGTGTCTCATTAAAACCCTGAATAATTCCTGCATCCTGCATTATCTATTTAAAGAACTGATTGGGTTGTGGGTTTTTTGTCCCCAGTCCATTCTTCTTGGACCTTAATTTAATGGGAAAAAGACCAGTCATTTTCTGGAATTGTCATGGCATGATCATTTAGAGTATAATTTAAAAACCTGGAAAAGTCTGCATCAATCATGCATGTAGAGTAATTGCTGTGATAACTGTTTCTGGGTGCTTAATTATTATGAAACATTAGGACTGTATGTCCTTTTGTAATCCTTCTTGATGGCCTTTTAGCTTGCACCATATCTATGTCATATCATTCACTTCATAGAGCGTATCGGTCTCTGAACAGGTAAGTCCTTTCGAATGCTCTTAAATTCTGGTTTCCTTGGGTACTTTAGAAACAGAGTGGTCATTATACTGAGAATAACCATTTTTCAACTAATTAAATTGATTCTGATAACTCTCAAAATGTCAAGACTTCAGCTTTCTGGAATTGCTCGTGGGAGATGCTAAATTGACAGTGATCATTAATTACAGATTTTCACCCCTTGCTGGGGTTTACTGTAATGGGGTCTGTTTAGGATTATCTTTTGAGAGTTACTTGGAGTCTGCAGCTTGTGCAGGGTGCAGCAGGCCCTGCTTCGTGCTGTAGGTTAGACTGAATGTGTGTTTCAGTCTTGAGTAAACTCCACGTGACATTGAGAGACATTATTTGTGTATTCTTTCCTTGTTGGC
This sequence comes from Pygoscelis adeliae, assembly GCF_000699105.1. Lineage (NCBI taxonomy): Eukaryota > Metazoa > Chordata > Aves > Sphenisciformes > Spheniscidae > Pygoscelis > Pygoscelis adeliae. The sequence goes on along the minus strand of NW_008824287.1, from coordinate 609,794 downwards.
TGTGTAAGATCAGGCTCACAAGTTACTATTACACAGCCTAGGAGATGCACTGATTTTAGAGTTGCTGAACTCTAGCCTCTCTTAAAATCAGTGCAACTTGATGGGGGAAGTGGTGTATTCCAGGTACTCCCTTTGGGCAGTAGGATGAGTACAGCATCGATGTTTTAGGATGTCGGTGTGCTAGAAACTAAGGCTTTCTTCCTGTATCATTGCAATGCTGGAAATCGGTTGGGGTACTTCCTTACTGCTATATTCAGATGGGGTAAATTCCACTTAACACTGGTTCTTGTCCTACCATTTGACTTAGCCGTCCTGAAAGTCTGGAGCCAGTGAAGATTGGACAATTTTCCTGTTGTTCATACTTCAAATGTTTTTCTTCTATTGAGTGTGGCTGGTATAATTTGTTAATTTAATCCATTTATTTATTTATTTTCACTTTTAATTTGTTGTGTTCCTGGAGACTATGGTTTGTGGATGCATCAAAAAACTGAAGATATGTTATCACAGCTGTTGCATTACAGCATAAACAAAGAATGAGAGAACAGTGGCTTATTATATTAAATATCTAATAATTTTAAAATCTATCATATTTTAAACATTGGATTAACATAAATGCCAAGAGATCCTTTCCAGGCTGTGATGTGGATTTGTAGGCTGTATAATATTTGAGTTTACCAGTAGAAATACTAACATACTGTTCTGGTTCATATCACCAGCTATATATTATCTGTCCAGTCTCCAGTACATATTTTTTCTTAGTCACCACAACTCTGTGAAAGCTTGCCATCCCTCATCTCCACTCTTATCTGCTACTGTACAACTAGATCCTGCTCCTTGCTGTGAATCAGGTTTGTGTCTGTCCCATTATCCTTCTCGCAGACACTCTGAAATAACTGGTTTATGATTGTCACTTCAGTTTTGGCTTTTATGCATTTCCTATTTGAATGGACGACTTCTCCCTGATCTATACATTCTAATTCTGCCTATTAAAATAGGGAGAGGTCATCTGAATATCTTATTTTCTTTCAATCCCTACCAGGCCCTCTACAATGCATTCCTAGTTTTTCCTATTCCATGAACCAGTATACATTGCATATAGATAAAGGCACAAAATGTACAGTAATATATGGAACTCAACTATTGAATGAATGAAGACATTGTAAGTGATGTACCAAGCTAAATTCTACTGCCCTTGGCACTCATACAAAATAATAATGCAAAATAATTCTCTTCATTTCAGTGGAATTACAGTACCCTCTGCTGAAGTTGGCCTACTGAATTATTTTAATAGAATTGTTTCAAAGACAGTCTCTTCTACCTCAAAGTCAGCAGCCTGTGAGAGGAACCCCATCTATTCTGTTAACTGACTTCACTGTGGCATGGGTTTTGTTATTTTGTCTTACATGTATTGTGTTCCTACAGCAACTTGAACTTCAGTTCAAAAGGGAGTTCACTTTGTCAGTCTGTATGTTGAGGTAAGTATTTGGAAAGTGAGTACTTTGGGCCAAATGGTCTTTTCCTGTTCTGATGCTATTTCATGTTCTTCGTATCAGTTACAGTAGGTCCTATGGAGATAACTGTGTGCAAAGGATCACAGTAGCAGTGGGATAATGATGAATGCAGATGGCTGCCAGCAGTAAAAGCCCCAGGTGATGGGGATTTGTGCAGTACGCAAGTGTTTTGTTTCTAGATGGTAACACTTATGCTAGTGATTACTCAGGTGCTTTGCTATGAGTGGTTATAACCCCAAAATTATTAGCAAAAGAGTGCAATATCTAAGCTGCATTATAATTTTAACTACTTTTGTACTTCAGTTTTAAAGCACAAAATATTAGTGTTAATGTTTTCTTCAGCATTAGTTTGTTTGTTACACTGTTTTCAATTATCTTTTTTCTTCCTACTTGAGACATGTAAGGTCATAAATAAGTTACAAAACTGTTGTTCCTAAATTGAAGGGATGGATGTGTCATTGTTCAGCAACTTAATGGAGTTCTGTTCCAGCAGCAGCAGTGTGACATCAGTTTTTTTCATGAGGTGTATCATTTCATCATAAAGGACTTCAGTCCTAAGTGTGATACAGCTTCCAATGTTAGTTTCAATTTACTTTGCAAAAGCATTTTCTGTATTGGCTGAAGGCTCAGTAAGAGGGAAAAAAAACCCAGAATAATGCATCAAATTACAACATAATTAACTGAAAGTGGAGTTATGCAATGTATTACATTTTATATCTTTCACAGTAATGTTACTGCTTTTAACCATGGAAAACATTAACCTAAATGCGATTATTTTCCTCTTAAAATAAGGCTTTTTATTTGAACCACATTAACAAACGTTAAGTGTTCTGTGAGTGCCCTAGTACTTCAGTTTTTTGGTGTAAGGCCTTAAAATTCATGCCCAGAATGCATAAAGATTTGTGTTTTGTCATCTTGAGAGAAAGTGGCTTAGGCTTGATCTACTTATTTTTAAAAACTGGTGTTTTACATTCTCTATGTGACCTAGACAGTGCTACTATCTTGCCTCTCTCCTTTCCTACCCCTGGAGGAATATTTGCCACCGCTGCATGCAGATGAGGGAGTGTCCTCCACCACCCTTGCTAGGTGTGCCAAAGGGCTAATTGGGAACAGTGGTTCCACCAAAGGACTAACTGGGAACAGTGGTTCCACCTGCTCTGGAGCTGCGGATTCAGGGAACGTCCAGCTTTGCCCATGTAGCCCTAGGTGGATATGCCCAGTAACCAGGTGGGGAAGTTGCACTTCTCTAGTCAGGAGGAGGAGTAGCTCCATTTCACCACTGCTTCACTTCACAGAATGCAGTGAAGCTTTACTGAATGTAATGCTGGGGAGGTATGGGGGATACTACAAAAATGACTGCTGTTGATGAACCCATGGACAAATTTGCTGATTGTCCCTTCTGTACACTGTGCAATAAGTCAGGAGGCCATGTATTCAGTGATAAGGAGAAAGAAAAGTATAGAAGAGCTGCTCATCAATACTGTGTCCTGCCTTCTGTTTTCTCAATGTTGCTCAAATCCCATGGAGAAATTAAGCAACGGAGATTTCACTATGCAATGAAGATTTCATTATTTTGCATATGCAGAAAGGGGATAGGTTAAGATTTAAACATTAAAGTATTTCATTTTGCAAACTTGCTGCTATTTTGATGTGCCCTTTATTTTTCTATCCGTTGTGCTTGTCCATGGTTTCCCATGTGCTGTGTATGGTACACGTGCTGTCCAGAATGTTACTGGGCATCTGTGCAAAACTGCAGACACTTAAACACAGCTAGTGGAGTTTTGCCAGCTTCTATTATTGGTCACATGCAGAGAACGACAGTAGCAGACAAAGCACCTCATGCAATCTTTCGTTGATTCATTCATTTGTGTGTTAAATGTTTCTCTTTAAATGCTAACTTTTTGTTGACTGGAACACAAGCATCCTCCTAGAACTATGTATCTGTAGTCAAAAACAAGAACATCCTGAAAATTAGTGATTTATTCCTGTGCTCCTTTTTATGTTTCAGCTGTAACACTCTGGCTGTGATGCTAATGCTTGTACACATGTCAAGGTACAACATGAAATTGCTGTAAGATATTCTGCCAGTTTAAGTTGTTTAAATTAGCTAGTAGTAGTGACTGCGTAGTGAGCTGATCCCAGAAAAACTGAACGTATAAACACAATCAAGTTAAAGAACCTTTCTTACATTGCATACTCAGCAATATAACGCAGCATATATACGAACACGTGTTCCTACATGCACAAAACTTTTAACAGGAAGTGATTAAAAATCTAAGTTTGTAACGAGGCTTGAGAATTGTTCCTTTATTAGGGATGCCAAGAAAATGGTGTCTGCGTTTAAAATGAAGCAAATAAGAAGTATGTGTAGGGAGGAATACTTGACAATTCTGCTGCCACCTTTTGATCGTATCCTGTAGTTACAAGTAGTAGTTGAAAACCATTTAATCCAAAGCATCAAAGCTGAAAAAAATTACGTATATACGTCTATAGGGGAATAATTAATTAATGTATTGATGCTAGAATTTTAACCGAGCAGGTGGCCATCTTAGGCACTGCATTTGATGTACGGCTTTATTAAGCAGTTTTGTTCAAACTGTATAATAACTTATACATTTAAAATGAGAGGACTGATAAAAATGATAAATAAGTAATGAATTGCAGCTATGTTCTATTCATTTTCTCAACTTATCAGGTCTTTACTGTAATACATTTTTATTAAATTTAGCTTAAATCAGGGTTGCCCACCTTCTCTGTCATTAAACGGCTCTGGCTCTCTTGCTCTCTGCTACCCGCTTTCCTTGAGGTTGCTTGGAGATTCCTCAAGTGGCTGCAAGTCATCTCTTGGGACTGAAATGTCAGCATCTCCTCTCATATTATGTATGAATGTCCTATATGTCAAGATTGCATATGTGTGTCAGATCATGTGATGGGGCTCCTTCTTGGATGGACACACATCCCAGTGTGGGGGGGAATGTCTCCTTTTTAAGCAGATGACGTGCATATCCAAGCATATGATGGTGTGTAGTACTCATGTGCTATGGTAAAGCATTAGATAGCCCACCCACGCCAGAAATTTGAGCACCTAGTGGCCTGCTCAGTTCGTAAGAGCATGCTGTGAGGTTGGACATAGTGCCCACTAAAGTATGAGTTGTTTTGGTGGATTTTTTTTTTAAGGCTTCTAAATAACAGATTCTAAACTTGAACTCAAATGGCAGGTACAACTGCAAGGTCTGGTGCTCATTTCTTGGTTAATCTTCAGTGTTTTCCTAAATTGCCAATCCATAAAGCATAGTGTGCTGTGCCGGAAAGATGTTTTAGAATTAGTTCTTCAGGGACTAAATAATCTAATACTGTGGTGATGGGGGCCATATAAATAAGTAGCTATATTGAAAAAATATTATTTAAAAAATGTTCGTTCTGAGAATGATTTGAATATTTGGATCTGTTGCCAGTAGGGAGATATTAAATTATTATACTGTAAAGATAATTTTGTATTAAATGAACAATCTTTTTCACAATGAAATTCCTTAATATGAGAATATGGATCTCTGCTTCACTGAATCATAGGCCAAACTCACTGCTGCCATGGAAGACAGTGTCATCCTGGCAATACAGATGTTTAAACTTGCTAGAGAGCTACTACATCTTTTTCAAGTTTAAATTTATATAGGATTGAATCAACGAAAGGGTTAACTTTGAGATTAATCATCTCCTTGGGCTTAGATTAGTGTTTAGAGCAGAGGGTAGCTGGGAGCCACAGCTGTTTCAGAATAGTATGGTTACAGGAAATGTTTGAGGGGGCTGCCAGCAAGGGGGACTGTGGCAGGAACAGAAGCTGCCTGAAAGAGAGATCTGTGTTTCAATCAGTGACCCGTGCTTGAAATGTTTGTTAGTACGTTAACAGGCAGAAATGTATATTTTCCAATTCCTGCTAAGAATGGGAAATAAGAACCTTGGAGCGCTGGAATTTATTTGTCAGGAGCGATTAGCAAGAGCTGAGACTTTACAGGAAAATCATTTGAGAAGGAAGCCATGGTCCCCCCTGCAGACAGGCCAATTATGGAACACTACGGTAGCAGCAATGCAGGGATGGTCGCGCGGAGCCCACAATTCATCACTGTGGTTGGCATTATGGGTAAGTAGTGTTGTTATTAACGACTATAAAACTCTTGTCAAAGCTAAGGGTTGCCAGCAGGGTAGAAACACAGGGAGGGAGCTCTGGAAGAAGCTGGAGCAATCTGAGAAAGAGAGGTGGAATCTAGTTTAGACGGCCTTTTGTTTTCAGGGCACATTTTCACCACAGTACATGAGAAATCAGGTTTGTAATTCCTGATAATGGGTGATGCACCTGATTGCTAATAGTCCAAGCGAAAATATAATGCACAGAAGTGCTCAATTATTTCATAAGACTGCCTCGTGAACAGATTTTGCTCATTTGCAGCTGAGTTGTGTTTCTGTTTATCTCAGATACCCATTACACTTTCATTTACACTGTGGCAGTGTTTGGCTATATCTGATTCTCACCAACTCAAGGCAATTAAAACCGCTGGCCTAGTGTCACTTGTCTCAAAACATGCTCAGACATTGTGTGATTACTACATCTTTGCTCTAAAACTGAAATGTGTGTGTTTAATGGCTTCAGCTACAGTATGGAATAGGCTGATTATAAAAGGGCTAGATAAGTGGAATTGTTGAAAATAAGTTGAAAAATTAAGTGTGGTGTTATCATCTAGCTCTAACGATACCTGCACAGAGACTTCTAGAGATGAAATAATATAGAACTCATTATGGTAAAGTGTTGACCTAAGTGATGTACATGCACCCAATTTAAACACATCTTCACCCCCTGGTAGCTGTCTCCCATAACAGACCAAATGCCTTAAAAGACAGCAAGGTAAGCTGCTAAAATCCATAGCTACCAGTAACTAGTCTGTGAATGCACAGTGATACATTATTTGTCGCAAAGTGAAGATGAGTTGGAATTTGAATCACGAAGCTGAGACATGAATGTGTATAGAGCCTGGATTTTTTATTTTTATTGAAGAATAGCATGTCTATAAGTGAGAAATGAATGACACAGCCCAGAAATGTTGGCTGCTTCAAGGGTGAGGTAGGTCAGCTGGGAGAAACCCTGATCATGAGCAAGTCTGTCAACTGTGGGGTGGCACCTTTCACCACCTCCTCCTTCTGTACTCTTTTTTAATGTTTTGGCTTATGCCAGGTTGTTAATTTCCTGTTGTTGTGGACCTGTTAATCACACATTAATTTATTTCCTTGTGGCAGGCCTGAATGGGCTCAAAACAGTTTGGTGGGGACAGGGAGATCACAGCATGCCTATGCCTATGGCATAACTGTGAGGCCTACCAGCAGGATAATGTTCTCCCCAAAAGTTTGCCTGCAGCACTTGAATGATGATATGTAATTTCCAGAAGGCTATGCCCTAAAAAGAAATGTTTCTTTATCTGCTTCAAAATGATAGCTGACTGTACGCAAGAAATACATAGTTCTAATCGTTGAGTGTGGTAGTGGTGAATCTTGTTGATGCCTGGTGCCAAATATATAGGTAAAATGCTTTTTAACTGATTGTCATTGGTGCTGGTCCAACTTTGGCACCTACACCAACTGCTTTGCTATCGCTAAGAAAGGTAAAAGTCAATAGTGAGAGAGTCAGTAGGCAAGAGTGAGAGGGTGAGATAACATCTTCTAATTTTACAGCCACAACTATGAATAAATTGGACTTTTCAGAATCTTTTCTTGAAGTTCCTGTTCAGCAAAACTTGTAGGAATATGGTTAACTTCATAAGCATGCATTTAAGTTCCAATGTGATTTAAATATATTTGTTTGTTCTACTGTGCAGAGTTGGATTGAAAAGTGACCGTGTCTTTTGTTATGCAGGCTCAATTTAGCAAAGCACTTAAATATGCCAAACAGCAAGCATCTGGCCTGTGCTTGCACTTCTTTAATAGCTGCCCCAAATGAATGATGTGGGGCATTCCAAACCTCTGGTATTCAATACAAACTTCAGATATCAGTGAGACCAGACTGGATTGACTACAAAACAGCCTGGACTATAATTGTCTAGCTTTAATGGAACAATCAGAACTCTTACCTGTGGCAGACAAAGGTTTTCTTTTTTGTCTAACAGGTAAAAGTGTCCATTAAAATATCTCAGTCATGGTACTTCTTAGTTGCAACCCTTTACTCTTTCAACATATTCATAAAGATGAACCGGATAAGGGTAAACGCACTGCCTGAACCAACTTTCTTACTGTCTTTGAAACTGTTCTTTTCCATTCCAGCTCTGTATTCAATACCAAAATTTTATTTCTGGTTATTTAATGTTATTACATATAACCTGTTTTTCCTACAGCCAATTTTTGCCTTACCTGTCTTTATGGACTAATGTTAGGAATGTTTCTCCCACGTGTTCATTAATGAAAGCTCTCACAGCCTTCACATTCAAATAATTTAGTTCAGTAGATGATGACTCAGATGTATAAACCACTTGTTTCTTTTCTTGCAATTACCCAGCTGCCAGGCCATAATAGGATCATTCCCTTGGATGTTTCATCTTAGCTTATACCCCACCTTGGCAAAATAGCCGTATCACTTACATTATACTTAATTTCTGAGAATGCAGCTACTACATGAGTCATTATAACTGAAAGTCTTGCTTTAGGACATCTATAACTGTTACCAAATCTTTTTTTTGGGATATGAGTGTGTGTGTGTGTAATCCAGTGAGCCAATCTGTCAGCTGCTTCAGATGACGTAACTACCTCAAGGATAAGGCTGAGCTTTTGATTCCCTTCTTCAGTGTGGAATTACTTTTTATTATGAAGTATTAGAAAAGGCTCACAATAAAAATCTCTTCTGACTGTATTGTGGTTGAAAGCAGGGCAGCACAGCCTCACTCACATCAGATGTTCCCAATCGCATATGTCACACTCTTCATTAGTCACCTCCACAAGCTCCTGCTTGTGAGCAATAACTAAGTTACTGAGATCTTAGTGATAGAGACATCTTACTCAACTTGGGAAAGAATTGAAAGGTGCATCTCTCTCCACTATGTCACCCTCTTTAAGAATCTTCTCCCAAGTTCATCCCTGCTCGGTCTGTCTGCTCCATTACCAAGAAAGCAGGAGGTCTCAGCTGAATTCTGGAAATTGCGTGCTCGTTCCCAAGGGCCCAATCTCCTGTTACATAGCCTCATTTTGAAATGCCAAAGACAAAAGTAGGTATTCTGAGAGAGGCAACTATGTCCCAAAGCCTACTGCCTCATTAGGTGATGGCAGAAATTTGTAATGGAAGCTGCCTCTCTAATATCCCTGAGTAGTGTAATATGATTCTGCCGAAGCTTTGACTTGTCGCCTTTTCAGGATGAGATCTGATATACTTGCTGGATGAGATGTGATCAAAATATTTTGTTTCTCTTACTTTAGTAATCTAATTGTTGAAATGTAACATGACCCCTTTTTCTGGAGCATAACATCCAAATTGGCATAATCTGTCTGAATAGAAACTACGAGTTATTTCACATAAAGTACAAAGAATTTATGACTCCAATTTTATTGATTAGGGAGATAAATATCTACTTTAATATGTTCTTGGAAGTTTTGTTTAAATTATATGCTTGGCAAGCCAGCATTGTATTGTTACCATTTAAAAATACTTATTAACCCATAGAGAAACGTGGAGGTATTTGAATGTTATTCTCAAATGTCCCTGTGAATTTTCACAGGTAAAAAAGGCCAGAGATTTGTGAATTGCAAATCTCTATGACTTGTCTGGTGTTTGTAAATGAAAAACAAGATAAATGGTGATCTCTTGGATTCTTTAATTTTCTGTTGCAGGTTACCTGAAGAGTATCTTTAAATATAGAAATATGAGGGGAAAGGATGAATGATTTTAATACCTTTAAAATGGCTATAGTGGCAATAGTTTTGCACGGTGTCTATTTAACTAGATATGATAAAGGCCATGTATAATATATAACCTGTGGGGGATTTTAATCTACAGCCTACTGGTTCAAAGAAGTGGTTTGCTTGCTTTTCTTTCTTGCACCAAACTGTTGTTGGCATCTGTCTTATGATTTGGGAGCTTTAGTTTTCATTTGTTCTTCCCAGTAGTATCTACCATGCTATTGTTTGAATGGACCATGGAAAACACTGCAGAAGTTATTTGTGAGATTTTCTCTATTTCTGTCTTTCATTTTTGGCCCCCAGGATTTCAAGGTTGAAATCCTAATTTCATCAGAGCCAGGATAACATTTTACCATGCATGATTTAGCAAGGTGGATGTGCTTTCTAGAGAGCTTTACATTAAACTAATAGTGGTAACTGTGGTCTTGTATCTTATCATGGTTAATTCAGGAACTGGTTATTAGTCTGGCTAGAGAAGGAGAATGCTTAGGATAGGCTGCTTCGCTAGCAGATCATGCTGTGGCTGTCATGTAAATAAACCCTAATGGTATCTTTACATGTATAATCTTGTAAACAAAGGCTGTAGCACAATGGATAGATATAAGGGAGGTAAACTGACTTCTTCCCTTTTCAGTGTTCAACCTTTCCAAGTTGATGATGCTTTTAGGAAAGGGGATGCACGGTTGGCAGATATGAAATGCATCTAAATAAAAAGCCTGTTATTACTTCTGTTTGCAAAACACTGACTTGAGGTATGAAGTCTCATGATTTTGTCTTTGTATCAGAGAGATTGCAATGCCAATAGTAGCTTGCAGTATAGTTATCCCACTGAAGCTAATAGCTGTGTTATCCACCTCCCTCAGTCTCAGTGAGCAGCAATAAAGTGTCTCCTTGTTTAGAGATAGCAGAAGAAGTAGAAGCTGTATGCCACTGCGGGGAACAGCCTGGGAGGCTGGACCTTACAAAGCCTGAGTCAATACAGTAAGATGGGTTTTCCTGGGAATGGCTGAAGCCAGGGCTCCCTGTTAAAACTGTCTGTACAAGGAGCTACAAACAAGGAGCTACACAGAGAAGGGAGAACATCATCACGTAGACTGGAGGTGATCTATAGTGGTTCCAGAGTGCCTACCTGGAAAGGGGGCCTATCTTCTGCTTAACATGAAGAATTACAATTAGCAGTGGATTTAGATGATGGAGAACATGTCAGTCACTAGAAGGAGGTAACTGGAATCTGGCGTCTCCCAGATTTATTATACATGATTTTGGTAATATGATATTAACAATTATCATTGCTGTGTTGATGGAAGTCAATGTGGGCAGTCAACATCACTGATGATCTTCAGTTTCAGGGCACAAATATATGCCTGAAATAAAAGTTGGCACGCACAGGGTGGGATACTGAAATTAAGTTGGGCACCAGTGGCATCGTTCCATTTGTAGTTTGCTCACAGCAAGCAGTGGAGAAAATCAGGACTGCCTATATGTTAGCAAAAGCTGAAATGCTGACCAGCTGTATCTCCATTTGCAGGGGTGACTTCTGAATAAGGAATGAGTGGGAAAACCAGTAGTTAGTAGGGCTGGATACATGGGTAAAAGAACTGTGGGAATGCATTGGAGAAGTATCTATGGATGGGTAGTACAGGTGTGAGAACATGTACTATGTACTAAGAAACTCAGCAATTCTTCCTCATAACAGCAGCACTAACGGCTGTTGCTGTAATTAAGAAAATGGCATAGACTGTTGTTGTACAATAATAATCTCCTGCTGCTGCATAAGTGTTGAAGAATTTATTTTCTAAGCAGGAGACATTGATCCTGTGTCAGTGTTCTGTTGCCATAACTTTGTTTACATCATAAAGGAAATATGATAGATATAATCATTTAGTTTATGGCATTAAGAAGTGTCAATTGCTCACTCTACCAGTATTGATCTAAAGTGATCCAACTGGCTTATGCATCAGACCTCTTAAAGTTTCAGATAATTGGAGACCAAAGTAAAAGTATAGTTTGGTAAACATGATGTTTCCCAGTTACAGTTGTCTCATTGATTGCACTTTTTAATAAAATGGTATGACCAATGAGTAACTAGTCATTATGAAGCTACAATTTTTAACAGACATCACATGGTATAAGAAACCAGCTTTAAAAAAAAAAAAATTGGGGTGTTTGACTGCAATTCTTCCCAACAGTTCTTTTAAATTGGATGTGCTTGGATTCTCTTTAGTTGTGAATATCCACCTGGGAAGATTAATTTTCAGAAATAGGATCTTGAGTTCATTTTATTTTTTTACATTTTAGTTTGCATATATGTTTTTATACATATAATCAAGGGCTTTTCTTGAGGCTATATGGATATCCATGATCTATCAAGAAGCAAAAATAATTAACATTAAAAGAATATGCAATCTTACAATAAGCAAGAGTTATAAAACATGAATAGGAAAGTGTAAACCTTTTTAAGGATTTCAAAGGAGTAGTCTTTACTATTTGTAAATTCAAATTAGTAGGATCTAAAATTAGTGAAAACACCATTCAGATAAAGTTTGTGTTTGAATGCAGCTGTGTGGGAGCATTAACCTTCACGAAGTTTTAAATATATTGAAAAGAATACCCACCAAAACTAATTATACACCATTTTACTTCCCACCAGCTTCCCTGAAGAATTAAAAAATTGCCGTCTTTAGGTCCTTTTCTACAGTTTATTCCATTAAAAATAGATCTTTCTTCTGCACAACAGGAAACACTGAAAGCCTGGTTTAAATTTTCAGGAAACTCCCTTTATTTTTGATCCTTTGAAATTGTAATGTTAATACATTTTCAATTAAATATGAACAACTCTCTGTGCATCTCAGCATGAAACACAAAGGGATTTTGGGACCCTTCCAATTACTAAGGCTTGAAGATTTTTCTTAATTATTTAACTTTTAGAGTATTTATTTTTATTTAAAATAGAAGTTGTGCTGTGGGGCTCCTTCTAACGTGGAGATGAATATGGCAGTATTCTTTTTGCCTTTTCAAGTAATTTATTATATAAAGCCTGGATGGAATTTTAAGACAGGTCTTTTTACTATAATGTTCTTTTGCTATTGTTTTTAGTATCTGCGTTGCTATGCAAGATAAAAGCTTTTGTTTGTTCCTGAAGAAAGGACGAGGACTGAATCAAAACTGTAATAAATATATGTTCAGTTATTTCATCTGTAAATAAACATGTTCATTTGATTGTCAAATGACTTTGACATCTCCCCAACCAATTTGGGTAGTCAGGATCCTTTGTACAATATCCTGTCTAGCTCTGACACTGTAATACAAAGTGTTGATGAGTGAGAAAAAGGTATTTTATGTGCTACAATGTCTAAATATGACTTTAGGTGACAACAGTTCAGAGATAACCTCAGGTTGACAGACATTGGCTATATGCTCTCCAACTGTGAATAGCAGAGCATAGGGAGAATGACTAACACTTAAATAAAGGTGACAGCATCAGTAACAAATCATTATATTTGATTGATACCACTTAACACTTATTGCTTTCTAGCAGTCACATGGAAGACACAATGTGCTAATAACACCCAATATGGACTTTTCACTTCATGCTCCTAAAATGCTGTTTCATTAAATAGCTGTCACCTACATAGCTGAGTAAAGTTGGAAGTTCAGGGTGCTGCATCCACCTAACTCTTAATCCATGAGTTGTGGCAGCTGTTGTAGAACAGCCCGCTGTGGATGGATTGTGCATATTTCTGCCTCCCATTTTTTGAATTATTTTCCTACAAATGGGAAAATAAAATGTTTTTACTCTTCTCATTTTGTTCCCTCATCCTAACAAACATACTCTGTTGTGTTACAGAGGTTATCAGAATTCGGTTTTACTCATAATGGTGACAAGCGTGTCCACGTCTCTGAAAACGGTACCAGTTGCTGCAACCTCAAAGCAAGACAGCATGCAAATTAGTTTTGATGTCTCGTAACAAAATGTCTGAGAGGTTTTAGTTGTTGTTTTCTCATATGTTAATTTAAAAAAAAAAACCAAAAACCTGAAGAATAACATAAAGGCATAAAGCAGTGATATCTAATGTTACTCCCAATAGTATTCATCCCCACTTTGTTTTACATAGCGTTATGTCCAAGGTGGTCCTGGGACTGTGTCATCTTATTAACCACTGTATAATTAAGAATATAGGTAAATTGTTTCCAAACTTGGATTTCTAAACTGCTACTTTAAAGCTACATTGTACAGCCAGTAGCAAGGAATTTGATTTTCAATCAGAAAGCCGCATTTCGTGTAGTGAAATCAGTATTCAAAATCTGTAGGTGCTCCGTAATGGATTTACCTTTCTGACCTTAGACAACTAGGATTGAAAATCACAATAGTAGTATTGGAGCTTTGACATTTTTCAGACTTTATAATTGGTATCTGTTGTTTTAGAGATTCTCTGTATAGAAGTCAATGTTTATCATATTTAGTAGTAAACTTTATCACCGTATATATCCCATTCTCTACTCAGGGCATGGAAAATACCATAGATATGTTTCACAAAGACAAATATTACTGATATTTTAATATAGCCATATTTTTTTCATTGAATGGAAAATGTACAGAGCTGGCAAACAATTCACTGTGGAATTCAGAGCTTTTGTTTCGT
>NW_008824287.1:560171-595625 GCF_000699105.1 Pygoscelis adeliae | reverse complement strand
TGTTTTACATTGTCTTATTAACTTTTAACTAAATGAAAGTGACAGTATCTGAATTATGGGTTGGCAGGTTGTGGAGTATGTGGATTTTGTGGTCAGATATTCTGTCCTGCCCAGATCTGTACACTGCTCCCATTATCAAGCATTTGAGGTTTTCACCAAGTATAAAAGCTTGTTACGTGAGGTATGCAGTCAAAGCAAAATTTATATCATACCTGTTTCCTTCCTCTGTTTCAACTTGTAGGAATAAAAATCTATTTCTTTCCGTCTTTCACAAAGGTGGTATTATGTTACACAGGATTGAATAACTTCATTCCTCACTTAGCTGTATGGCAATGAGTTGCACAGCTCTGTTCCAGTGATGAGAGCGCCGCGGTACTTGTGCATAGTTTGTTAAAGGTGTTTCACTGCTCTGTCGGAACGCAGCTGTCGGAGGCAGAGGGAGCACGGAGGGTTAGTGGTTCCTTGGTGTAGCCCACCAAGGGCTGCGAGACTAAACAGCCCTATTTAATATTTCATAGATGGCTTGTGGAACAAGCAACATGAAGATATGATGTGCTTTTGTTGAAGTGTGATAGCGGGAAGATGCAACAGGCATGGGATGCATCATTATGCTTTTTATGATACTTTCAAAACAGGAGTTTACTCTGCTTTCTAATAGCCTAGTCCTCAGATAAAGATTTTTTTGTGCATGGCTGAGGTCAGGTAGTTTCTGGAAAAGATGCATCTTACAGCTGGAAGTGAACTGTAAAATATGTTGTCTGTCATTTTAGCTATGTAGGTCTGCAAGGAATCTAGAGGGACATATAGGCCCCAGGCTTGAAAATGCACATGTATTTCAGTATTCGAATGGGTTTGTGGAATTAGAGGCACATACGTTAAGAAAAGTAACCTCATGGAAATGCTTGTATAGATATAAGTGTTTGGGAGTTACTGTAATGGTATGGAAATATGATTTGTGGTATTTTCTAGTTATTTTTATGCTCAACTCAACAACAGTATGTTTTTCTAAAAGTTTACAATCTTTTGTGTTTTTTTTGCCAGTGAAGAAGTAATTTTTGAAGTTAAACTTCAAATAAGCGTTTTGAAGACATTTTAAAGATGAGAATAGACAAAAATAAATATTAAATTAAAATGTCCTGGGAAGACTGCAGTCTTTAATTAAGTGTTCTACCTTAAATGATGTTTTTTAAAGATTGGTTACTGTACCTTTATAGATCATGTGTGCTGAATATCCTTGAGTTACTCTTGAGAGCTTTCATTGATGACAGTTTGGTTTAATTTAGCTAACACTACAAAGAGATTAGGTTGTCAAGAAGATACCGTTGGATGTTTAGGGATTGCTGAAATCCTTCTGAAAGGAAAAGTAATATACACTGTAACTTTCTTTGATAGTTCTTTCATGAAGAAACTGGATGAAAATCAACTACAAGGGAACTTCTTTTTTCTGGACAAAAAGAGAGAAAAAAATTCTTCTAATGTTTAGCAGTTAATGATAACTAAGAACCCCTGCCCCCAAAATTCCCAACCTAAAAAAAAAAACCAAACAAAAGAGAGGGGTGGAGAAGGAAGCTGCAGCTACTAACTTAACTCTTCAATGCTGAAAGACACAATTTTTTTTTTTTTTTCACAGTAACATACCATCCAAACTTCCGTCATTGTAAATAGACTAATAGTTGAAGGTATCCTCCTATCTAAATATCATTTTGCTTATATCTGTCTACACAGATGTGACCACTCAGGTCTTTGCTCAGTTAAGTTCTTCTAATTGTTGTTCGGTAGCTGATGCAATGTAGTCATTGATATAAAGTCAAGCTTAAACCACAGAACCATGTTGTTTAAGGAAAAGGTGCTTTTCTGTCCTATTTAATGGAGCCTACATTTTGCCAAAGATGAGAAAATATGAAGCTTGTACAAATATTTTTGTGTATCTGCTTCGCAAATACATCCGTAAAATAAATCTCATAAATAGTCAATTTACAAAGTTGAATTGTAATCGGCATCTTTGCTGTTATTGCAAATGCCACTGGTTTGATTCTTCTTTTAGATGCCATGTGAGTTTAGAGATTATGAACAATGAGGAGTTGGTAGCTTGAGAAACGCTGTTTCCTGCAGGAGAGAAAAAAGTATAATGCAGAAGTGCTTCCCAAAGTGTCCAGTCAGTACGGATTTCTTCTCTGGTAGAGAAAGACCCTTGCGAGAAGTTAGGGTTCATCCTCCAAATCCATTTAATGTGTGACTCTGCAGAAAGCTAACAACCTTGCCCCCAGCTAATGCTGGTGATTTTGATAGGATATTTGCAGAACAGAGACAGTCAAGATAAACTAATGTAACTGTTTTCATTATTAAATTGGCTTAAATGAGGAACCCAACACTGAAAGACTGTATAATTTCATTTTCTAGGTCTCCTTTTAACAAACATGGTTCATTTGATTCATACTTTAATATGTACGGACACTTCACTTTATTTGAGCACTCTCAGTTGTTAATGGGAATATGCCAGGAAAACCTGTGAAACTTCAAACTTTCTATAATTTTTAGACAGAGATTGTCAGTATAGAGTTCTGTCCTATGCAGCCATTACTAAAAACATTTTAAAAAGGTTAATGTCATATTTCTAAGCCAAAACTTTTAATTTTTATTAGTTCTAGGTACAATAATGGTAAATAATAAGATGAGCATGTCTGAATTTTTCCATTTAGTTTTGTTTTTGATGCTTACATTTGTCTGAAGAAATCTGACTCACTGTCCCAGTGCTAAAACAAGCATAATCCTTGATTTCCCATAAAGAGGCTTCGATTCAAAGTCATCTATTGTACTTTGTTTGAGATTAACTAATCCTCCACAGAATAGTTCATTCTATTTTTTCACTTCAAATGACATTTTATTGTGCTGTATATGAATTCAGAACAGTTACAGTTTTCCAATACACAAACCTTAACAAGAGACAGTTGTAATTAGTTTTACCTCACAGGTTGGCCTTGTACTGTGTTCGGATCATCTTCTGAGGTCACAAATATGAAAACTGAGCTCCTTGTCCACGTAAGTAGAATATTTTTTTGAATGCAATTATAGAAAGATACTGGCCAGCTGGAGGGTTACTGAAATTATGAACTTGCAATTTCTGACAATTTTTTATAGTCTGTAGTGGTTTTATCTGTCTTGGGCAATGTTTTAAAAGCCGTTTCATAGAAAATTGTTTACAGCACTTTGTATCTTTTTTCCTGAATAGCTGTGAATCTTTAGTTGTATGTGCTGTTAGCCATCTTGTGCAATGAGTTGCATTATCTTGTAAACATTTTGCTTTATCCTGTGAATTTCGGCAGATTGGTACCAAACAGCTATAATTCAGTTGGCGTAGTTTCAAGCAAACTGAATCATAAATGGCTACAGAGAGTTTTCATTTTATATAAGAATGTGTAGAATTTGCCCACATAATCCTATATCTCCTCCTGCCATTGTTCTTTTGTTCCTATGTCTCAAATGGAGCTCTTATGCTGAGAAAAAGCAACAAAAAAGGAAAGTAGTCCTCATAAGCATTCACGGTAATATAAAAATGCCAATATATTAGCCATCTATAGAGGGGAAGCTAGTTGTGTCCTTGAGTTTGACAGTTCTCTTCCTATGATTAATTCTGAGATTATTTTGTTTTGGTCCTTTTCAGAAACTAGCTTAGATCAGGGGCTTATTTATGCTATGCAGGGTAAGAACAATCAAATACTGGAATTCCACTTTGTACATAATATTCCTCCAGGTGAGGAACTGCACTTCATATTTGTTTGCAGATCAAAGACAAGCATCAGAATGCAGGTTTATTTAAAAGTAGCAGCAGGAAGCATTGAGCTTGAAAAAGTAAACTTGACCCGTCATAGAGCTACATTTCTAGCTTTCTAGCTGACTACTATTTACTGTAAACCTGAACACTCTAAGTTTCCTAACCCTTAAAAAGGCATGGTATTTAAGTTTAAGCCTACGTTTTCTGATTTAAACCCCTGAACAACACAGGAGATGCTTGAGAAATTCTTTATTGTAACTGGAACATAAAATGAGCCTTCTTCCTACATAAGGCAAATCCCAAATCTCTCTGGAACTGTAATTGACTCCGAATGTGATTAATGTAACTTAATTGTCTTGACTGTACATACATCAGGCACATCACCACCATCTGAGTCTGGGGTACATTGAATCACTGTCTAATTTCCAAAGGCACTTTAAAGGATGTCATCCTTTTTGTCTAGACACTGACACCTTTTAAGATGAGGAATACCATGTTCAGGAGGAAGACTGAAGCCCCTGTTGCACCTTGTTTATACCAAAGATCTGATTGCTGCCTACAATACATTAGGCACATCAGAATGGCATTTTCATTCATCGGCTCCTATCTGAACTGTCACTTGCATAAAAATTGAAGAGACTGACAAAACCTTCTTCCTTTTTAACCTGAAATGAAAAAATATGTTAAAAATATTGTCCATTAATGGACAGCAGCACATGGCAATAAATTGCAAAGCTGCTCTCTGATACAATCTTAAAGAATAAAGCAGAAGTACAGTTGATTCACTCAGTATTTCTTTGTGTAAGTTCAGCCATAAAGTTTGAAACTGAAAGTCATTTTTCTATAACTGGTGATTTAGCTGCCTGTCCCTCCCTCTTCCAGGTCATTAAGTAGGTGGTGATGTGTTTTTGTTTGTTTTTAATATGTCTGTGCAATAAGAATATAATAATTTCAATCTTTTATCAGTTTGCTCCTGAAATGGAGTATAAATATATTGCACCACGAGTACAGAATGGTATAGGGATTCAAATAGGTGACAATAGCAGCATATGCATTCAAGCATATACACATGTATACATTTAAAAGGACATTTGAATTTTGACAGAAAACATTAAAGACATGAAATTCATGCTTACAAGTGAAATGTACCATATGTCCTCCAGCACTTAGACACAAAGAGCACATTAACAGAGTAATTAAAGGGCACCCTGTTGTGGCTAGGTGGTGGAGGACATATGGTGTATCATGACTAACCATGAATTTTGAAGTTCATATTGGTTTTGATCATAACCTTGTCCTTTGTATTTAAGATACTGTAATTTCTGTGTGTTAGTATATGTTTCAGCTGTGTTGGATGTCTCAGTTTCAGTACAGAGTTCTGAAATTGTCAGCCTGACAAATGCACATTATCTGAGAATCTTCTATTTAATCTAAAATGACTTAAAACATTGGGGTCACAGAACACTGACTTTTTGATAAAGGGGCAGCGCATGTGTTTGTAGCTTTCCTTTGTTTCACACTTGTACTTCCTTATTACCAGTGCAAAAGACAACATGTGACATGGAGACACTTGGAAAATGTAGATTATTGCAGGCAGATTCTGCAGATTCCACCTCCTCTTGAAAACAGAGCAACTCTTTTTGTCTCTTTCTGTTTGTCACTAATAGCAAATGTCATGCAGTCAAAATTCAGCTGAGAATTTTGCCGATGATGTGCAAAGTAAAATAGGATCTACTTTGCACGACTTCAGGTGAAAGATATCTAGCTGGAACATAACAAAAACATTGATTTATCTGCAAACATGTGTTATTCAGGGACCCAGGGTTGTTTAAGACACTTTATTTACATAGTTGAATTTCTAAACATAGCCATCCTCTGGAAATGCAAGTATCTGTTAGAGATATAAAATCTGTGTATAAATAAGCCTTTTGTCTTTAAGCAAACAAAACAACTCTGAAAGTTTTATTTTAAGACAGCAAAGTCAAATAGCTGTCTCAGCATGAACTGTTAGTTGAAACCAGGCATTTGCCATGTTTTTTCACCTGCACGTAGCTGATCAACATGAAACTTCAGGCTGACTTTGGGGAAACTACAATGAGGTGGTGAGTACCTGGCTAGATTTAGGTCTACCAAGATTTAGGTCTTAGGACGCTATTTACAGCTGAGATCCTTGAAACTCCCAGGTAATGGTGGAGGCACTAATCCAGTTCAATACCTAAATTTCCTCTGGAAGACTCCTAACACCTGAGTTTTTGATGTTTGCACATGAACACACTGAGCCAGTCTGTGTCAACTGCGCAAGAAATTCTTGAGTTAATTTGGCAAATGTCCTCAAACCTCTTCCAGCCCTACAGTAAAGCACTATTTTTCTCCCTCTTATTCCCTAATATCTCAGAAATTAAAGCTCTTCCTTGGAATGTAGGAGGTTAAGATTCTTTTTTTTCTCTCTCTCCCTGCCCCCCCCTCCTTCAGGGATCTTTAAAGTCCCCACAAAGTGCCCCAACCAAACTATGGTGATACTCTCATCTATTTTCAGAACAGTTCCATTTTGATCAAATACTTAAACTTTCATAGTATCAGAGACATCAGCTGACTCACAATATTTCTTTTCATCCAGTGAAGATCTCTTGTAAAATATGTATGTGTTGCAGGGAGCAGAGTCTGGAAACTCACTTAAGTCATCAGGTTGGAGGCAGGGAGTTAGTCAATCTCCCAGGACATAGAAAATACAGATTTTGTTCCCTCAGACTGTTCACAGCTTTGAATCCAGTGCCTCCTACTCCCAGTGTGAATAATCCAACCATTACGCTGCTACAGAGAAGTGGGACATCAGCACCAAAGAATATAGTCCTGACCAAATTTGACTTTCCAAGTGTCTCCGGGAGACTTTAGAGAGGTTCAGGTAGTTGTATGCTAAAATCAGGTCATGGAGGTTCAGCTCAAGACATTAATGCCTAACTGCAGAACTTTGAGTTGTCTAATAGTTTTTGGTGTCTTCAAGGTTAGGTAGTCCAGAAAAATCAGTGGACTGTAGAGTTGCTCAGCACTCTGGTGGGCTTCAGATGCATAAATGGACTGGATTCGAGCTTAATGGCCCAATTCCTTCCTGCTCCATTTGGACAGAGTTCTTAGCACTCATTGCATCAGGGAATGAAAGCAACTTGCCCAAAAAGATGATCTGCATCTTGAGAGGTGGAAGATTTGAATTGAGATCCACTTGGACAAAGAAACTAATTGAACATGTATTTGGCACTCTACAGTAATGTTCAGTCCTATATTCCATTGAGTAGAAGGTGAAACTTCATTCTTAAGTTTAGTCTCATTTCAGTCTTGACTATTGAAGATGGTGTTAGGTGCCCAATTCCAGAACATGCCTAACCAGTGATGCATTAATTGTTCAGAAACAAAAGAAGATAGAAAGGTATCCCGTATTTCTCAGATGAGAAACCAATTTTCTCTATGCAACGCACTTCTGCATTTGGTAGTACTGTCAGCTTCATGCTGTGTATCACGATGGGAATTGAACTAGCAAAAGTTTTCAAACTGTTATGTTGCTATTCATCCAGTTACCTTTTCTGTTTTTTCTTTTATTTGAGTGGGTGTTAAGCTCACTGTCTTAAATAGAAAAATGTTTAATTTAGCTGTGGGATATTTTTTGTAGAAATTAAACACTTGCCTGGGCCTAGAACAATTACAGTCTGTAATATCTGGGTAATGTAACGTAGCCAACTGTAACCTTTAATTAAGTTTGCCTTCAGAACATTGCCAAGTGAGAATCTGAATTCAGACAAGTGTCCAGATCTCCTTCTTGGCATCTTCTTTTAATATCTGTGAGAGCTTATTTTCAGCTTGTTATGCTGTTAGCCCTACATGCTCCGTTACTGTTAGTAGAAGTTGTACAGGAAGGGTTTAATTTCTAAAGGGTTGTTTTACAAACTAACTTTGCTGGAATCAAAATTTCCTCAGTCGCCAATTTCTATTGATTTCATCTTCAAGGCTAATAAAAAGAAACGTGTGCATTAACAACAGCAACAAAGTTATAATTATTTAGCCTTCCAAATGAGGGGAGTCTGTTCTTGGACTTTATGATGTCTCATTCTTCTTGGATTTTCATATACAAGATTTAAAATGTAAGCTCTTCTGGGCTTGGAGTCTGTTATTTCCGTCTGTTTGTGCAGCGTTATACTGTGTTTCTATCTGAACAGAGCATGTCTTGAAGAGAGAATAAATATCTGGGAACTTCTTAATGAAGTGTTTTAAAAATGGAGACAGATTTTTCTAAACCTTGACTTTTTTTTTTAGCAAATATTTCTACAATGTTTCACTGACTCAAAATTTCCTAGGTTCAGGATGGACTTCTGGTGAGAAGATTCATATCCCAGAGACTGGTTCTTGAAGATATGCAAGACACTGGCTCAAATAGTTTGTTGACTTTATTACAGCTAGGACCTTGAACCAGAGCCTGTTCTACCACATGCAGGAGCACCCATTGCCAGGCTCTTGGCTCTTTTAGGAATGTGTCTCATGCTGGTTCCCTGGAGAGGATTTGTTTAAATAAGTATTCATTTGGTGGGAGTGTGACTTAAGTCTCTCTCCGTTTTCCTAGCCATTGAGCAACGAGCTTCTCTTGTATGTTTGTTGATTTCTGCCTCCCCCCTGCCTCTTTATTTCCTGTGAAAAAAAGTTTTGAAACATTTTGGCTCATGCATAGATGTAATGGAAAGTGCAGCATTTCAAAAGTCAAAGAAACAGTTTCATAATTTGTCATAGAAATTACCTCTTACGATGTTTGTATTTCTGTCAAACCATGTGCTTTTTGTTCCTTAGTGATTCATAGCTGTTTTTGTCAGAAGTGAATTTTTAATATTTTTTTTCCTACTATTTTTATATTTCATCAAGCTTTTTTTGTGGACAGGAATTCATCTTTGATAACCAATATTCTTCTGATCCAGGAATTGACTGGGATGTAATCTCTGTTTTGTACCTTCCATCCTAGGCTGTACTTGAACATAAACACTCTGGCATCAGGTGTTGTCTTATTCTCTTGCTCCTTCTGGTTTTTGTCCCCGACCCCCCAGTTACTCAAGCCTGTACTGAGTTTTTTGAAAGATTTTTGCTGATTTTCATTCTTGTATAGAAAATTAGGAGTAAAATACAGTATTCTACAGCAAATCAGCAGTGATTAATTTGTAAATTATTTGTGTAATTAACAGTCTAAACACATAAAAATGGAAAAACTGACATAGATAACTTCAGGGAAAATGCTATGCAAAAAACAGGTCCCTGTTGAATGTACAAGGCAGTGGTCAAGGTTATGCTAGTTGCACGTTTTGCTGATCCCAGGGTCTAGCCAGGCAGAAATAAAGCACAAGGATATCTTCAGGATGCCCCTTTGGTTTAATGAAGAAATATGCTGATGCTCCACAATGTTTCATCTTCGGGATTTAATCAAGGACATGAAATCTGAAAAACAAATAACATTTTGTTTACGGAAATTTATTTTAGAAGCTACATTTTTGCTTTAAAAAGCCCATTGTTTTTTCCTTCTACTTTCCTTTTTGTTGAAAATGGTTGGGGAGGTAAATCAAAATCTTACGGGGAAAAAAAATCATGCTGAAATGATAAGAAAGCCTACTTTTCTCTGTCTGGTAGTGGTGGCTATTAATGAGTATGGCAAATTTCAGCACTACTGAATTCCAATGCTGACTTTACCATTTTTCTGATCTCCATTTAAGGAAATATAAAAGACTATTTTCATTTAGTAATGAGGTGTGATTGAAAAAAGTAGCCTTGTAAGATTATTATCACTGGAAGATACCAAAAAAATTAATGGAAGTGTTCATATCTTTCATTTCATTTCTTTCTATGCAGTTATTCAATTGCAGTATTCAACCTACTTGCAAATGCAAGGAGATGTATGTCAGAAGATTCAAACCTTTCACATACAAGTTCATTTTTTTCCCACTGCTGTTCCATTTAAATCAATGCCTGAAAGTTACTTTTAAGTCCTTTGTATCCCTTGGAGTATTTATGTAAGCTGTCAGGGAACCACCAACATTAAAGTAGCAAAATAACTCCTGCTTTGAACGGAATCCTAAAAATCCAACAGAAACAACTGCTGTTAAGTATTCAAATACAATTGTTTAATGAAGATATTAGGAAGTGATTTTTTTCAAGGAGCATGTCACTAACATCACTCTTCTCAAGGCAGCTGTTTTTACAAAAAGGAAAAAAAAATGGCATTGTAAATCAAAGTCTGTTTGGCAATTTACAGCTCAGTGGGAATTGAGGACATGCTGGCCCAAATTTTGCAGCTCAGGTGCCTGGACTCTTTCTTAGGGATATATTCTGTTAAAAGGAAGGATCTGATCCCAAATATCATACTGAAGCTGCATTGGGAATATTGTGAAAGTTATCAAATCTCATCTGCTGGCAAGTGTCCAACACATTTACCTTCACATATGGGTCCTTATTTTGTAGCTAGGGTTCAGGGAGTTCCCAGTGAGGTGGAATACCTGGACACAGCTATAATTTTACTTTAGGCTTCTGGTTTGTTTGCTTACACTTTTTTTGAAAGTCCAAGTGGGAGAAGTGGTGATGCACAAATGGTCTTAACTGTCCTGTAGAGCAAGCTATGGTGCTGCTACTCGTTGTGATGTGTATTTCATATGTTCATGTTTCTTTAATTTTTATAGATATCAAAATGAGAAATGTTGTTGAGGGGATATAGGTGGGGATATATTTAACGTTGGAGGGCATATAGGAACTTCTGCTAGGTTCATACTAATACAGGATAGTTTACTCAAATCTGTGTAAGCCTGTGTTCGTGTTCACAATTTGAAGGTGCTAATAGTGTATCCAGCTTCTCCCCACCTGAGGGTTTGCGGTTTAGACATCAAATCACACCCTTTTAAAAGTGGGGCTGTATGGTAAGACCCCACCACATGTTGTACAAACATATCTCACTGGCACTATTGTAGTGGTATGTGGGGCATTAGGAGTGAGTCTGATGTTTTCTCACTTCTTTCTCTCCCATCCTGACATCCCCAGCTCAGTTTAAACCTTCATTTGTGTAACTCCATCGTCTATCTCAGCTATCTTATCTCAGTAATGAAGCTCAAACTCAGAATATGTTATTAATAGGACTCTGATAATATTTGCAGATGTACAGAGAAAGGATTTGGAAATTGTTTATATTGAGTATTGAAGATACAGGCAGCATTTAAGAAAGCTATGACTGAATCCAGGCAGTGTTCAACATTAATTTCAACCTAACATTGAATTTTTTCCCCTCCAAGTCAGAGTTTACACAGCTCTAAATATTAATTTCATTGCATGTATTTAGGAAGCAAGTCAGATACTGTAAGTAAACAATGATGGTAAAATATTGGAATAACAGTGATATACTAGGGTTTTTTTAAACATGTGTTTATAGAATGCTTTCTTCTCTCAGGATTAGGGGAACAGACACTGGGATTTTTTTTCTGCTCCTTGATGAGTGTTAGTGAAGCATATTTGCTAACACAGTTTGACATACAATATATTTCAGTGTTTATGGTACCTTATGGTATGGTACTCCTGGTACAGTACCTTTTGGCATTTTATTTAATGTTTGTGAAGTTTTCTGATTGCTTCCCAGATAATTTATTTTTATTGGCAGCTAGCTTTGTGCACTTGGATGGAAATGCAGATGAAGCAGGATGGCTTTTTACATCTATAGAATTTCCAAAGTGTTTAAAAATAATAATCCATTGTTCAGTTGCTCTTTGCTAACAGACATGCATTCGATCAGTTGAAAAGTTGGAAAATTCTCATCTAGAATAGTTATGTGCTATGAAATTAAGATAACCAATGAGTTACCATAGAAGTTTTCTTAGCTAGAAATTTTAAGAATCTAATGTTCCCATGGTAAATTTCAGTCCGTCTGCACAGTTCCAAAGTAACATTTTTTCTATTTAAGCTATGAAGGGTGGACTCAGCACAGGATATAAATGTTCTTTCTTACCGTCCATTGATAAAATCTTTCTTAGTTATCTTTCTGCCTTTTGCTTATATGCATCAGTTCGTCTTGGTGTGCACTTCACTCCTATAGTTCCTATTTGTTTGCTGCTAAGTATAATTGCAAGTCCGAGAGCCATCAGCAGCTCTGGCTTTATAGAACCTTATTTAAATCACAGTTAAAATCAAATATGAAACAAGACTAGTATTTTATTTTTTTATAGTGTTATGTCTCATTTGATGATAAAAAAGAGAGATGACTTCTCCAATAAAGACAATATGTAAGGTCCTCTCCCAAATACAAAATAAACCACAGTTATCCCTATTTTAATTTAGAAAATACTTGCAGCGTTGCAAGTAGGATTATTAATATTTTCCTTTAACTTAAAACATACTATAAAGGTGTAAAGCATAGTGCGGTCTTTTTCTTCGGCAGATGTTTTGCTGTTTCATCACTGATTTTAATTAAAAAGCATGTGCCTAGCTATTGTCTTTTATATGCTCCAGTCACGTATACAGGTCACTTTTTAAACTCCTTCACCCCTGAGGAGCAGATGGTTTGAAAAGCAAGCCTTAGTGCGACAAAATCCAACACCTCGCTGCTTTCGTTGTTCCGAGCCCTGCCGTTGTTTCTTATGGTGTGCTCCCTAGTGCTCTGCCCACCCAACTTTTAATTTGCTCAAATGGATACATTTCTTTTGCTTGTCTTGGGAAACTGTATCGGCAACCATATCAGAAACCATATCGAGCTAGCTTAGCTCTGTACTAATACATTGCTTCCTATTTCTTTTTTTTTTAATTATTATTCCTGTTTTTCTTTTGCTACAAAGCAAAAGATTCTTTAGTAATTCTCAGTTTTACTTGTTATGTTCCAAGTTATTGGTAAGATTCATAGTGAATCTCAAGAGAGATGGAAGAGGGTAAATATAGGTGAACAGACAGGAAAGGCAAAAAAGGGGAACTAAAACTAATAATCCCAAAAGTAATCAAATGGGTCTCTGGAGACAATAGTTTAAATGTTGGAACACAAAGAGGTATCTTATATGTTTCCCTCATTCCAAATATACTTTAAATGCCAAAATAATCTCCTCTTCTATCCTTACAAATTGATTCCAATTTGTTAGTCAAAGATTGTAACGAAATGACTCAAACCATACTCTTGTTCCACTAAGCAGTTTGCTACAGCGTTTTTTTATTAATTATATTCAGACTTCAAGAACTGTCAGAATGTTAAAATTCCTAAGGATAGTTTGCCAACATCTATCACTGGATTAGAAACAGCTCTGCAAAACTTTCAGCAAAGCAGATAATATTCCATCATAAAATCAATAAAACTAAGCATTGTCAGCATAGTGCTGACAGTTCCAGCTAAAACAATTTATAATTTTTAAAGAAGATATATTGTAAATAGAAGATAAGAGGCTTTTTTTCTCCTAGTCTGTCTCAAAAGATACAGCTAGTAAACAGAACCTAGATGTCAAAATTTTGCTAGTGGTTTGTGTATGTCAGCTCTGCTTGGCCTCTCTCTCTCTACCCAAATATTCCCTGCCACAATTTTCTGAGTTGCATGGATAGAGCTTATCTTTTGTGAACGGTGCAGCACGCTATACTGATCACCTTGCTAATTACATTGGCTGTACACAAGAAAGAGTCCAAGGGCCTATTTCCTCTCCTCCTTCGCTGGAATAACTGCTTCTAGGAAGACTGAGAAATACTAGGGGAGTAAAACAATATCTGCACTCATAAGAATTGTCACGACCCAGACTGGGTACCTCAGGGGGTCGTAGTGGTTTCATGATTCCCTGGGGCTAAATTAAGGTGAAATGACACCAGACGATCGATCGAACGTTTTATTTATGGCAGAAGCAACCTGAACTTGGAAAGTGTAATGGCAGGTGGCGTGGGTTCTATTGAGACATTTATAAGAAGAAAAGGAAAGAGATGAAAAGGAAAAAAAAAGAGAGAGAGGGAGAGAGAGATCACCACCCTTGGATCCCGCGATGACGACTGTGGACGTGTCGGCCCTCCGGCGGCGGGCGCACACGTGGCTCCTGGGAGTGGCGCCTTTTATAGCCTTGTTCCCGCTTTTCGGCCGCGCCGGCCATGCCCCTCGGGGAGTTATGTAACTCCTGACCTCCTGCGCAGGCGCCACCGCGGGGGTGGTCGCGAGAGGGTCTTTTGGGTGGTCGCGAGCCCCTTCCTCAAATGAACTCTGTTTCACCTCGGGCCATATACGGTGCGTTGTCCTGCCGGGCCTATCAGACCACGGAACTGCGCACCCTCTGGCACGTCCTCCGCCTCCCGCGCCTCTCACCCGCGGCCCACCGTTGCCACGCAGACCACAACCTGGTTTGCCACTATGTTTGGAACATTAACTCTTTCAGTCTCTCACAAGAATGCAGAAAGCGCTACTGTCCTAGTCGCTAAGAGTATCACGTACCACTGTGGTCATCTGTTATCGCT
The DNA here is from genome assembly GCF_000699105.1 of Pygoscelis adeliae. Classification (NCBI taxonomy): domain Eukaryota; kingdom Metazoa; phylum Chordata; class Aves; order Sphenisciformes; family Spheniscidae; genus Pygoscelis; species Pygoscelis adeliae. The sequence continues at coordinate 581,392 of NW_008824287.1, read as the reverse complement.
TCTCACAGAAAAGAGATTTTAGGCTAATACGCTAATAAATTCTGCAGTGAGCCCAAAATGTTGGTCTGGGATATAGTGTATCTCTAAGCAAGGCTTCCAGTCTTGATTTACAGGTGTCAGGTAATGGAGATTCAGTTACTCCCCCTCTTAAGACTTTTTTTTTTGGTGGTCAATAATCTTCATGTTTGAAAATGCACACCCTGTTCTTAGCTTGAATTACTTTAGTATCAGCTTTCATTCCTGGGCCTTTGCTAGCCTTTATTCGATTGAAGTTATGAATTCTGCCTTCTAAATATGGTAATATAACTCCTAGCCACCTTTTTGGTAAATTAAACAGACTGATTTTTTTGTAGGTGTGTCTAACAGCAGTTACTGCAGGCCATGTAGAGCTACCTGTGTACCTGGGCAAGCTAGCTTGGGTACTATTGGTAATACGACCACTCGGGCACTCGGTGTGAGCGCCTAGGCACACCTATAAAGCTGGACAACTTCTTGGGCTTTTACTGCTGCCTGAGCATGACCGTGCTATTTACCAGCATGCAAAGTTAAAGCCAATTTGTGTGTATCTACGCTTTCCAGTATCAGCCATGACTGTACTGTAGACATGCCCTTTCAGTGAAAGACATATGAAATATGATTCTCTTTTGAACTTTTTAATTATTTCAACTTTTTTTTTAAAAGGTGGCAATCAAAACTTTATTCTGCCTGGTGGTGAAGACCTGAATTCATTACGTGTATGCGATCTGTATTCTTTCTTGCCATTCCTTGATTGTCCATTGAAGATCTTATTACTACAGTTCTTTCATCCTGCTCGGTGTTTCCTTATTCTAGAATAAAATAAGTGCTGTGTGATTTACTGTTTCTTCTTAGGTCTAGGATCTTGCATTTAATAATAAAAACCACAGTTGTGTCCTGCAAAAGTGGTATTTGCCAAATCCGGAGACAGCATTTTGAGCTAGACGGACCAATGACACAACCCAATATGACATACCTTATATTAAAATATATGTACCAGTGACTTCTCCACATTTTTGTTCTCAAAGCTTGGTGTGTTCTACAGATTTTACCAGGCACATTACCATGTTTTCTTCTTTACCATTGGTAAAGTTGCCAAGGAAGAATACATTTCCATGAAGCCCCCACTAGAAATATTTCACGGGATGATTCTTCATGTACAGAAACTTTTCTGGCTCCATCAATCGAGTCAATTTAATTGAAGAAAATGGAGATTCATGACACTTGTATAGTGCTTCTTTCATTCCAAATATTATGTGAGAGGAAGCCAAATACTTTGTGAAACCTGAAGAACAGTATGTTGATAGAGTGTCTGTCTACCCTTCTACCCTGTGAAGGATAGATCCTCACACCAGGATATAACCCAGCTAGCTACAGAAGTGAAAACAGTACAGTTGCTTCCATGTGGTACTGTCCCTAACCTCTAGCCTTCCTGAGAAGTGGGATTTATTCTGTTCAAGGCCAGTACTTCGATAAGGCACACTGTTTCCAGGACCCAAGTTAGGATCTCTGTAGTCTTATTGTTGCTTCAGGGATCTCTTAGATGGCATAACTTTGTTTTGTGTAGGTGCCCTGTTATCTTTATGAAACTGTAATCTTATTTCTTTGAAATTACCTATGCTCTGCAAAAGGTATTGTTCACTAGTAATTATGATACTGTTTTCTTCCTTCCTGATTTTTGCATATCTCCTATATGTTTATCTGTGGATTGTACATGAGAAGTAAAGGTCAGTTGTTTGAATCTTTTTGCACTTCAACTCTTTTCATAATACTTTTATTGATATTGTTATATGTATCCTCAGAACCTATTCCTGTTCATTATTAGTGACTGAACACCAATTTGGATGAACCTTTGGTCTGTTGTAATGCAGCAGCACTTACACAAACATATACCTGCTCAGTATCATCTTTTTTCTGTAATTCATGCCATTGGGTATTTGGTCCATCTGGAAGACTAAATATTTGCAAATGTGTTGCACCCTGAAGATTCATCCAGATTCTAGAAAGAAGTGTGATGAGTCATTCAGTGAGAAGTCCATGCTTTTGTTTGGATTTTGACGGTAACTGTGTGCAGTTGTAATAATTTTCTTCTGCAACTTAACAACTTATTTTTCAAAGCATCTTTGAACAAACAGTTGGGAGCAATGATTTGCCAAACTGTAATTAAAAGGAAATAGACTCATTCTGAGAAGTGTAAACAATGTGCTAAAGATAATAAAAATAGGGACCTTAAACTGATCAATCTTGAACCCAGAACAGGACTTGAGTTTGCAAAGAATTTAATTGCTGGGGTGAGACCCAGCATCTCACAGGACTATGCATTTAGTGTCCTGCAGTAACACGTGCAGTTTCTATGGGTTTGCCAACAAATTAATGGAATTTTTTGTCCTCAGCTGTATCAGCTCCCTGTTGCTTGTTAACATACTTTGCCAGGAAATTCATGGCATTTTTAGGTCTTCAGCTGTGTATTAATCAACTCCCTGTTGCTTGTTAACATACCTTCTTTTTCCTATCTATGATCACAATTTTTTGCTTTACAAATAAAATTTGAAAGTGAAATCTTGGCCTGCCCAAAACTAATGCAAGATGTCCTTTTTCTTAAAAGCAAAGCAATAATTGAAACTGTGGCTTTCTTATAACATTGTTCTCAGAACCTCTTTGCAGAAGCTGCTATCTTGAATCTGAGAACTCTCAGTCCGTATTTTCATACTGAACCCTCATCTCATGTTTTCTAGTTGTCTTCTCTGATCTTAATTCTTTGTTAACAGCTTCCAGTAGTATCAGTTATTTTCATTCATCTAAGAAACCCCATCAGATAAAAGAATTAGAAGCAGGGACAGGTGGCCTGGGAGGAATACAGAGATACTCTTCAAGCATGCAGAGATGGGGTTAGGAAAGCCAAGGCCTATCTAGGGCTGAATCTGGTGAGGGACATAAAGGGCAGCAAGAAAGACTACTATAGATGGAAAGAAGACTAGGGAAAATATGGGCTTGCTGTTGAATGGCGTGGGGGACCTGGTGATAAAGACATAGAAAAGGCCAAGGAACTCAATGACTCCTTTTTCTCAGTCTTTACTGTTAAGACCAGCTTTCAGGAATCATAGGTCATTGAGATCAGTGAGAAAGTCTGGAGCAAGGAATACTTGCTCTACATGGAGGAGGACCAGATTAGGGAACATCTAAACAAACTCAAAGTCCATGGGACCTGATGGAATGCACCCCAAGTGCTGAGGGAGCTGGTGGATATCATTGTGAAGCCACTCTTGATTGCCTTTAAAAGGTTGTGGTGATTGGAAGAGGTTCATGAGGACTGGAAGAAAGCAAATGTCACTTCTGCCCCCAAGAAGGAGCATCCAGGGAACTACAGGCCAGTCAGCCTCATCTCATTCCCTGGGAAGTGAAAGGAGCAAATCCTCCTGGAAGCCGTTTCCAGACACATGAAATACATCAAAGTGTTTGGGATCAGTCAGCATGGATTTACGAAGGGGAAATCATGCTTGAACAGCCTGGTAGCCTGAGATGATTAGCTCTGTGGATTAGGGGAAAGCAGTGGATGTTGTTGGTCTTTTCTTTAGCAAGGCTTTCAACGCTGTCTCCAGTAACAATGAATTGAAGAAGTACGGGCTAGTCCATCTGGAGGCCAGTCGCTAGTGGAGGACCCCTGGGATTGATACACGGGCCAATAGTGTTTAACATCTTCATTAATGACCCGGACAATGGGGCAGAGTGCACCCTCAGGAAGTTGGCAAGTGATACAAAACTGGGAGATGTGGCTGATAGACCGGGTGGTTGTGCTGTCGTTCAGAGGGACCTTGACAGGTTGGTGAAATGGGCTGACAGGTACCTCATGAAGTTCAACACAGGGAAATGCAAAGTCCTGTGCCTGGGTATACATAATCCCATGCACCAGCACAGGCTGGAGGTGACAGGCTGGAATGGAAAGCAGCTTTGCAGAGAAGGATCTGGGGTCCCTGTGGACAGCAAGTTAGACATAACCCAGCAATGTGCTATTGTGACAAAGAAGGCCAACAGCATCCTGGGCTGCATTAGGACGAGCATTACCAGAAGGATGAGGGAGGTGCTCCTCCTTCTCAGCAATGGTGAGACACATCTGGAGTGCTGTGTCCAATTCTGATCCCCCCAGTACAAGACAGACATGGACAGCTCATTCCCACAAAGATGATTACAGGACTGGAGCATATCTCATATGAGGAGAGGCTGATACAGCTGGGACTCTTTAGCACGGAGAAGAGAAGGCTCAGGGGGGATCTTATCAATGTCTATAAATACCTGATGTCAGAGACTAGAGAAGACAGAGCCAGGTTCTTCTCAGTTTTGCCCAGTGACAGGACAAGAGGCAATGGGCACAAATGGAAATTCAGGGAATTCAATTTAAATGTAGGAAAAAGCTTTTTTAATGGCAAGGGTGGTCAAACACTGAAACCAGTTGCCCAGAGAGGTTGTGGAGTCTTCATTCTTGGGGATATTTAAACCCCACTGGACACATTCCTGAGCAACCTGCACTAGCTGACCCTGCTCTGAGGAGGGAGTTGGACTTGGCAAACTCCAGAGGTCCCTTCCAGCCTCAACCATTACGTGTTTCTTTAAAATCCAGGAAGAAAAAGTGAATGAGAAGCGGAAGATTTTCTTGGTTAGACTAACAGCTTGCTGTTTAACTTAAAATATGTACAGTCATTTTTCCCTGAATCACTTTTATAATTATTTTGATATATTTTGTCATGTATTATAATTTTGAAACATTGGCTCATTCAGAGACAATTTTTTTGTTTAAAAAAGTATCTTTTTGTTAAATTTCCAGGATGTGTAATGAAAACATGGGAGAGAGAATTTGCCTATGTAGTTTCTAAATATCTTTTATATTTCCTTGCACTGTGAAAGAAATCTGATTATCTTATAAAGAAATATCTATCAACAAGTTATTTTTTATGAGTAAAACTGTCAGACACCTATAAAGTGTTTCTCTCATAATTAATCTCCACATTTAATTTTTTATATTATTTTATACATTTGTTAAACATGAATGCTGGGCTTTACAGGATTTTTTAAATTCAAATGCACTAATATAGGAATATTAAAAATTGAAACATTTTTCTAGGCATGCTTTTGGCATAATATTTATAGGGCTTTATAATAGGATAGAAGTTTCTGCAGGTTATTTAGAAAACTGTACACTTTTGACTGGAAATGTAACTTTTGTGGTCAGTTGCTGGATAGGCACAGGTATAGTTTCCGACTGGGTTTCTCTGTAGGCCAGATCTGTTTATAAGAGGTTCTTTTAGCCATTCCCCACTTTTCTGCCAGTATGTTTCCTCTCTTCTCTATTTCTGCACCTGTTTTGGAGATCAGGTTATAAACTGACAAAGGAGGTGGTTTAAGGGATATTTTTAAGTCTTTTTTTTTTTTTTTTTTTTTTTTAAACCTCTAGATCACTTTACTGGTTCCTTTAGAGTCCAAACAAACAGATGGAGGAAGGATGTGGTTGGAACACCTTAATTTGACCGTGTAGCCCAATATCTTAAGTCAGGGATCACACTTTTACATTATTTTTTTTTTCTGTAAGCTGTATGACTCTGTGTGTGTGTGAGAGTGTGTATAAATCTCTTGGTAATCTGATCTGAAGAAGAAAAAAATGTATTGCAATTATTCATTTTTATTGATGTGTGGTAATCCATCATCCAAGCTCAAGTCTGCAATTTGTTAGCTATGTTGAATTGAAGTGACTATGGAAAGTGCTAGGCGATGGTCAAGCGTCATTAAAGTGAGGAAGTTTAGCAATCTGTGTAATGGCACCCTTTATTCAATGAATGGCTCTTTTTCCATTTATTTTCACATTCTTGTTTCTGTCTGTCAGTTGGTAGTAAAACTACTTGAATTTCCTTCTCTAACACAATTCTTTTTGCTTCAGTTAAAATCAGGATTTTTTTCCTCAGTCAAAATCAGGAAAATACGTGGATTAAATGTTCACTTGCTGACTGGGAAACATGAAATGAAAGGTATGCTCTGTCTTTGGTATCAACTCAAGCTAAAATTTTGTTTTTCTACATCATCCCGTTTTGATAGAAGATACCACTAGTTTTCCTTCTGACATTTCTGATTGAGAATTTGTGTGATTTTTTTTCACCTTTATCCGAATCTTTGTTTCAACTTCATTCTAAAAAAGAACAGAAACCTAAGTCAAGATATTAACCTTTTTAGTTAATAATTATGTTCTTACAGAGTTATTAGTGACTGTATAATCAAAGCAGTGACAAAAACTGACAAGAAATCTGATCGGACCAACAAAGAGTTCCCCTTGCACTCCCCTTGTACAGCCTTCTGTCTCATGAAGAAGAAAGGCCATTCAGGGCATTCTTTCTCTTTTTTATAATTTATTAATCTATTTATGAATTCTAAATGTCATTGCTTGGAGGCCAGCTTTAGGATTTGGTGGATTTGCTTTATAAACCTTGATGCTTCAAGGTTTGCAGTACTTTAGTATGGGGGAAAAATGTGTGTTTGGCAAGACTGGTGATAACAGTATTTCCTAATCATAGTGTTATAGAAGTCACAGATTTCCAAATTCTTTTGCTTACAATGCAATAAATGCTTCTCTTGCTATGAAGCACTGTGGTACCATATGTGTCTGCATTACACAAGACTGTACCATGGAAGAAATCCTTGTAGAGGGAGCTATCTAAGTAGCAAGAGTACTTGCTTTCTGCCTTAGACTGTGTTGTATTTTGTTCTGTTACAGGAATGAATTGCTTTCTGCAGTCTTGGTATGAAGATGATATTTCTGAAAATATTGCCCTACACTGTGTTTGATTATCTTATTTCAGGCCTTCAGAAATGCATAAAATAAAAAATTTTACGTCTTTGATATATGCATATCCTAACCCCGTAGAACTATTTTCTCCTCCAGGTTGAACACAACCATGAGGTCCACAATCCCTGTTTCCAGGAAAACACTGATAAAAGAAAGATGAGCAACAGCAACTACCATTATTAGTGGTTATTGCTATTCACACCTGCAGGTCTTCTGAGGTTGTGAAGGTGACCTAGGTGGGACTGGAGTAATTTTTGGAGCATATTAATGCAGAGTATTACTATCTGTATTCTTTTTCCGGGTCACTGTCTAAGCCATTCCACATACCTCAGAATGTCTGGATTTGCGTACTAATTAGTCTGAATCAAATATTCATCACATCTGTGTTGATGGGATTGGTTGAAGACCTGATTAACCTTTGAGTGGCTCAGTCACTAAAGACAGATTCTTGTCTAGCTGATGGGATAATTTCCCTGCTATATATATTTCTTGTTCCTCCAACACAGAATTATTTCAAAGAGATGCCCAGACTGAGCCGCCTTTGACCTTAGGCACAATATACAAATCTAAGATAGAGCAAAACTATTGTTTTTAATAGAATAAAGAATAAGCCACATTATTAAACAAAAGGAAGACTTTTTTTCTTTTGAGGGAAAAGATGAGTCTATGAAAACGCTGAAGGTTTTTTCATGTCTTATCCTTATAAAACTATTACTATGGTTCACTAAGATTTATCTTTGAAGGTTATGATCATGTTATAATAGAAAGAAAGCCACATGGAAGTAAAAGTGAGTTTGCACATGGTGTGTGTGGGGAGCAGGTCATTTCCATTAAGCATCCTGAGGCCTGTTGAAGGGACAGTCACTGCGCTACAGTTGGACCTTTCAGTAAAATCCATGACTAAGGTTATCGGAGCATTCTGTTCAAATATTCAAAATTGGCAAAATACTCAGAGTAAAGATGAGCAAAAGGTCTCTTGTATGTTCCTGAGCAGACAAATATGAGTCCTATAAAGCTTAACAAAACCCCAGCAACAATGCACAATTTGTTCAATAAAATAATTACAAATATTGTAGTAGTATAGCGGCAACATGCACTTATCAAGAAAATGCTCCTAAAACAATAAGCTGCTTTCAATAAATGAGTCTTTAATATCTCTAAGCATTAGAATATTTAATTTCAATTTTGGTGTTGTGATGGGGAAAGTAAATTAACTTGTGAAATTAATAATTTTATTTTTAATGAAAAAATATAAATACAGAAGCAATTCTCTGTCTATAATATGACTTGAGGGGATGATGATTTATATTAAAAATACTATTCTGCTGGAATTTCTGCTACTATTTGAGATAATTTAATTTGTGTCATTTGCATATGAAAATATGCAGTGAACTAGCAGCAAAATAACCTTTACACAATTCTATAATAGCATAAAATACAGTACATTACACTTTCAGTTATTAAGAATAAAAATGCTCCATCTAATTTTGCAAAGAAAATACTTTATATAGTTCAAAAAAAAGAGAAGACACTGTAGGAACTTGTATCAGAACTTCGCAATTTGTATTGCTATTTTATTCTGTAGCTTTTTCTTTTTAATTAGCTTCCTGAGGCAGAGATGCATCCTGTATTTTGCATGGTTTCCAGTAGGTCATCTTCCCAATAGCTCATATAGTCTGCTAGAGATGGACACAATAGAATGACTTGAACCTGTATGTTATACTCCTATTACATGTTACTATACTCCTATCAAATAGACATTTTCTCTAACAACGGTCCTTCACTGTCATATGAATGTCTTGCTAATAAATCAGCAGTCAGCATTCTTCATTAATGCTTGGTCTATTACTATCATTGAGGACTGTCACTGATAGCTGACTAGTGCCCTTAGCTACAGAAAAGGTGGGCTCTGTTTCTTTTTCATCTTTATTTTGTCTCGACTAGTGGTACATCCATTGTGGTAAATGGGTTCAGAGTGTAAGATTTCTCCTGCAGTGGGCCAAGATGAGGAGATTATTAAAAATATGCTGCTGAAAATACTGAGGAATGTCCTTTCCTGTCTGATCCTTATATGATTTGGGCATGTTGTGTAGGTCCCTAAATGACCCTTAAGAGTTGTTCTAAAGCTTCTCTCGAATTCATCCCTACTTAAATGTACTATATAACGTATGGGTTTTTTAATGTATTTCAGTTTGCCCTTTCATCTCTGGTGGGGTAAGCAAATGATCCCAGGTCACCCAAAGTGCACACTGGTATTCTAGTCAAAGTACCATTTTTCCTCTTAATTTAAAAATATTCCTGAAAAGATTATTTCTGCATTCTGATAGCCAGATTCTCTAATCATTCCGAAATTATGTTTCTTATTTTCTCTAGCCTCTACCCTGATAACAGAACCCAGGCCTACCATGTTGACTCAGATCATATGCTGGCTGGATCTTACCCTCTCGTCTTCAGAAAGCCACTGTAGGTTTATGACTCGCCTCAGCAGTCTGTCATGCAATCCTTTGCATCATGTTTATTAAAAACAGCCGCTTTCCAAAAAGTTGGCACTTTCTTCCTGTATTTCCAGAAATTTTCCCTAAGCATTTGGCCTACGTTTTAATTGGCTTCTAGAAGGTTGGAGTTTTTTTTATATATCTTTCTGAGGTACTATAGCAGCATCTTTTCCTTAGTGACAGCATTGAAATTTTGGCGAAGGCCAAGAAGAAGCAGTGTGAGATGAGGAATTACTTCCTGCTCCTCTGGCTCTTTGAGTGTGACTGTCTCAGGACATGTAGCCCAAAGCAGCAGAGGAAAACTTCCTCCCTATTTAACCCTACTGTCCTTTGTCTGTGAAGGCTGGCACATAGCACAAATCCTGCTGTGACCCCATGGAGTGACATTTGGCTGCCATCATTGACTTCCTGAAATTGCTGCTAGTTCCCGTGGGAAGCCAGCAGCTGTCCGTTGATCACTGTCCCCCCCTTGCAGTAAAGTTTTTTTATTCTATTTAAAAAAAACCCAAAAAGAATAACTGTCCTTTCCTTTTAAGTTCTCTTTTTCCCCTCTGCACACTTTATAATCTTGAAATGGCTCCATTCCTCCTTTTGAAACTGCTCTAGGTTCACTTGTAATATGCAATATATGTGATCTCCTCCTCTGACAGTGCCAAGCGTTAGGTCTTCTCAGAAGGCCGCTAGTCTTTATTGCCTTGTAAGGCTGCCCAGCACTATGTTTAGAAATAGAGCTTTATGCATACTTTTATTCATGTTGCTTACTTTTAAAATACTTATATTTTCTTTTTAGGTCCTTATATATTTTGGAAAGTAAATCTTGATACATTTTAAAACTATTTGTTGTTTTAAGACAACCATAATGTTTTATTCTGAATAAGTCAAAACAAAGTGTTTCTTCCATGCTAATTCTTCCTTATCTTTTTTTTTTTCTTCTGGATGAAATCTGTTTTGAATAGTTTAAGTCATTCCAAAGTTGCATTTTTACATAAGCACGGTTACAGTCCAACTGTAAATAAAAATTGTACAGTTCTAGTTGAGTGCCTCATAATTGTTAAAAAAGGCAGTGAGTGCTATCTGCTTTATGTTCTCCCTATTCTGTAAATTCTTCTACACAGTAGAATGAAGAATAACATTCAAGAAGGAAGCAACATAAACCCAAGATTTTTTTAAAAAGAGTAATCTTGAAAGACTGAACAGACACATATGCAGATCAAATATAATTACAAGGAAAAGTACTTCTTTTTTTTCTCCCACTATCAAGATAAAATGCAAGAGGAGATATGCTAGCTCTATTCTGATGTTGATTTTATCTTACAGAGGGGTTTAATTTTATGGCATAGGCAGTTTACCTCTGCAAAGAGAAATGGATCAAGAAGCCTTCTCCTTTCTCAGCTTTTGACAAATAAGAAATCAAATGAAAAGATCTATTAAAAGACTAATTAGCTGGATTTTCCTGTACTTTCTCAGAATAGACACACACACCCACCAAAAGTGCATTATCTCTTTCAAAAACTATAAAAAAATAGGTGTTAGTCTTCTAAAAATAAAAATTAAAGTGCCATCTTCTATACTTACTTTATAGAAGGTACTAGACTTTCAGTACATGAGTAATACAGTTCTGTGTGGGATCTATACTGTCTACCATTGTAGCTAGTAAAGGAAACCTTACTTTATAAAAGAAATACTTTCTACAGCAACAAAATGTCTTTAATGGGTCAGCAAACCCAGGGTAACTGTGATTCCATCTCAAGAGTGACTTGTATCAATTTTACAGATTAATCATGAGTGAGGTAGAAAAATTCCCCTTGAAAGGGCCTAGAGGAGACATAAACCTCTTACCAACTTTATCTGGTATGCCTCTAGTAAAACCCAAACTAGCCTGAAGAGTTCAGATTAGAAGTCTGAAGAGTCTGCCAAGAAGAATGAGTAGTTTTACAGCCAGTCGCAAAGTTGCCACCCCTTGAGAAAACTCTCAGGACCCAACTGCCCCTTGTATCAGCATCTCCTTCATGATTTTAGACAGGCTGTAGACAGAAGACTTTTCTTACGCCCTAGGCAGGTGGCCTTTGGAGGGCCCATGATGTCCTCAAGCCTCCTCTATAGAGAGCTTAGAAATCAAATTATTTGTTTTTCTCTGAGTTGTCCCCACCTTGATGTTCATTGCCTTATAGGCCAGTACTGCAATTTCATAGATTTATTGGTCTGAGTGTATAAAGCTCCATGTGTGTGATTGCCAAATCCAGCACCTAAGAGTTCTCTTTTTTTATAACAAAGGCTTACCTGTTCTTTCTTCTTCATGCCTCAGGTATAACATTTCCTTCTCATCTGAGTCTTATGGATTTCCGTAAGATATGTGTTTTGTTTTAATACTTATTGTGACTCTCTTTTGTGCATTGATCTTTATATCTTTACGTGTATGGTTTGGAATTATTGTGACTAGCAGATTTCCTGAGGACAAAACCTGAAATCCAGGTTTATGTACCAGAATCATAATCCTGGCCTCCAGAGTGTAAGCACACACAAATCTTTTAGCTGAACTGCAACAGGGCGCAGAGATCTCGCTGTAGGAGTAAGTCAACTTTTTGTAAGATCCTATGCAGTCAGATGAGGGAAAGTGGGCCGTTTTTGTTAAATGTACAAAAAAGCAATGTGTAGCTTCATGAGAGAGAATGCCAGCAGACCAACACTTTTTGTTACCCTGTTTCCTTCAAGAACGGCATCAGGCAGAACGATTCAACAAGGTTGCCAATAGTTCTGGAATAATTTCCATCTGTGGCACTTCTTTAGTAGCCAGATGCTGATAGCCAGAGCAGTGTGGTTGTGAATACTGTATGTTCGCTGTGTTTTTAGTGGAGCTGTTTGAGAAGAGATGACAAAACATAACTGGCATATACTGAAAGACTTGCATCAGACAGATACTTTCAATGTCACATATCTGGCATTTACTGGAATACCTATTCTAATGGATGTCACTCACCATCTAGCGCATGTGTCACTGTGCGATTCTTTATGCCAGCTCTGTTCTAAAAGCTGTTGCCTGCTGCTCTATTCTGGGTGTTGGTAGGAAAAAGAACATTTTAATGCTACTGAAAAGGGATGTACAATTCTTTTTTTCCATGGGATAGTATTTATGTCTGTAAAAAATTCCAAGTAGGTTAAATCCTTCCAACTCCTGAAGGATGGCCGAATCCGTTGCTTATTTACTGTCCAAATACACATTATGTAGGGACTTTATGCCCCCTGAGGAACAGGGCACCAAGCTATCCTTTGTTTTCTCAGGATCACTGGTGGGATGAACAGGCCAGGTGAAGGTATCACGCTGGGTCAGTTCAGCAAACTCAGACTCATAGACTAGAAATTGAGACTGTGGGTGTCCTTCCTCATAGATGTACAACAATATTGCTTTCATTCGCTGTGCATAAAGTATGCTACACATGCTCCTTATCAGTGCAGGCAAGTACAAATTAGAAGATAAAAGGAGTTTTCCAAGCTGGTGGAGGTTACTGTATTTATTGTTTGTGGCTCTTGAGGAGAGTCACCAAAGCAGTTAAGTCCAGCCCTGCCTGCATCCTGGCTGGCAGTGCTGCCTTTCTGCAGCCTCAGTCTTTCAAGTAGAATAAATGAATCTGTCCACCTGTATTTACACCCATTCTCTCACCAGTTCCCAGAAAGCTCTTCTATTGCTTATATATACACAGTACTTCAATTATATGGAAATTCACTAGTCACAACTTTAATGAACAACTTTTTTTGTATTCAAAGGAATAAGATGCTGATGGCTGTTTCTTTGTACACAGCAAATGATACTTATACAAAAGCCCTAGTAAATCAACACCATAAGCTGATTTAATTACTAATTTGTTGCAATGGCTATTCCCATACCTATCATAACACTGTGTATTTAATTATCTTTTACCCTCATGCAGGTATATTTTTTGGGTTACGTCTCAGTAGGAAAACTGGTTTTGAATTTTTCTGTTTGTTTTTTGTTGATTCTGTTGTTTGGGGGGGTGGTGGTTCTTTTTTCTTTTCTTTTTCTTTTGCAGCTGGTAAAACTAGCAGCAACTAGCATGTGTCTAGTGATTAAGACTTTTTCTCTTTGTAATTGTCAGATTGATTGGGACAATTGAATGATAATGAAAAACAGCTTGTTCCCTCATTTCCAGAGGTGACACTTTCTGCATAATACTGCAAAATATAACAAAAGGGTTTTCTTGGACGCTGCTTAAAGTTAATTGACAGCATCTGTTGTTTGGAACAACGGAGAGAAATAGCATTCCCTTGGCTCTTGGGCACGTTACTCAGGATTAGGCACTGTCACACCAGCTGATATCTGAATACACTGTATCTATCCACAGGGTCTTAGCTGGGCTTTCTCTTATATCAGGGTTCCCCTTTATACACAGCTGAGTTGAAAAAAATATTTACAGTTCATTAAATTAATGATACATGTCCTGAAAAATGTATGGTCTTCATTAAAAAAAAGGATAAGACAAATTACAATGGGGTACGAAAAGAATATAATAGTTATGAACTGTCTTTTTAGAAGCATCTTTTATTTCAAAAATCTAACAACAGACTTCCACTGCCATTTTATAACTGCTTGGGGTCTATATATCTATAACAGCGGTAATCACTGCGGGCACAGTGTTTGTTTATTCTGGCAGATAAAATTCTGAATAGTTTTGAGGGCTTGTGAAAGAAATTTTCATTCTGCATTTCTCACAAAAAAAGATATAGCTTAATTTTGGTCTTAGACTGGCTGTATGTGTTCTGAGAGCCTGAATATCATTAAATATGTACATCCTTTTATCTTTTGGCAAACTTCTACTTTCATTGCTGCTCTTTAGTCAGATGTGTATTTTTCTTTATGAGATTTAATATTTCTCTTTTAAAACATTGATCAGTGTCCAAAGTCACTTAAGACCAGCGGAAAAATCAATAGCGAATGCCAATTGGCTGACTTGGAGGCTGCTGCTGCAGCTGATCACCAAGAAAGCAGTGATTTGATTTGATTTTGCATTTTCAAGTCATTCCCTTCCTCCGTACTGTCTGTCAGTAAACTTCAAAATTGCTGATTTGAAAATAAATGAACACATGTTACTGTTTGAATCTGTTTCTTTTACTTTTTTTGGTACTTAACACAAAGTGGCATACACAAATATTAGCATTATTACTGCTTAGATGGCTGCAGGTGTGTGGCGAACTCCAAGCTGAATTCAAGGTCAGATACTTTATGATGTAAACTCTTGAAATCAAGATTTGTATTTACATGGAGGGTTCATCAATAAGCATATGTTAATGAGCCAGTTTTGTCATGTAATTCTGGCAAGTAATTTGACATTTTACTGTACTACTCTTATATTGAGCTCAGTATCATCAACAGTCAGATATTGAACTGATTGTAATCAGAATCAAGAAAATATTTCATGTTCTATGCTGTAACGTACAGTATGCTGTAATGTAAGATATTCTTTATAGTGTAAAAGATAACAAATTGCCTCTTATTCTGATCTCTTTAGCTATTGGTACAATTACTGAATTGAAGCAGAACTAGCTTTTTGCTGAGGTTTATTCTTCTGTTCTATTTAAGTTTGATGATGCACTGTATTTTATTGTTTGTGTGTATAAATAATGCTTTGGGGAGTAAAAGGACTAAAAATGCTAAATGTTATAATAAAATACAGACTAGTCATACTGTGTTAAATTAGTTGATTTTAAATTATGCCTATGCCTTTAAAATATGTCTGGTTTTATGTATTCACATATGTACACATGTGGCTATTACTGCATAGTGTATATAATAATCCTTATAGTAATGCTTATTTCATATTTATAATTAGGAACAGCTATACCAAAATAGAGTGCGGTGTTCTGTTTCAGAATTAAGCAAAACTACACATGTAAGGATCATGTTCTTTTTAATATCAGCTGAATTTTAACAGTTGTTGTAATGTAAATGATGCAATAAGCACTTTTCTGTATTCACACTTCAGCAACAGATCCAAATGATGTTTTAAAGAGAAACTGTAAAGATTTTAAATATTCATACTATGTTAATGATGCTAGTACAATACCGAGAAACATAGATTTAGAATTATATAATTTGGAAGTCCTTAATGTAATTGAAAAATATCTTAATGCCATAAATAGAGATAGAAAGTTCAGGAAATTTGTTTCTCCCATAATGGTTTCTCTTCCCTTTTGGACTGGTTAGGGCTGATCTCAGTAGTGTCAGTAATTATTATTCTGATGACTTGCCCCTGAAAGGCATTCGCTTGTACCTGTGGGGACAGAGAATCCATTTGCCTGGCGCCGGGGAGTCGGAGGCACAGGCTGGCGCCAGTGAAGAGAAGGGAGAGATGATTAATATGTCTTATAGATTCACTGCCTCTTCACTTGTCCTAGACCTGCCAGTAATTCCACTCCCCTGTGGTTCCACCTTGATCACAGATAATGGCGGCAGATTGAAAGTTTGAAGACACAAGCCTTTCTCTCCTCCTGAACTGACATTACTCACCCAGGCTAAATGAGCTGTACAACCACCGGCACCTGCCTATGGGAAGGCATCTCAATGCACTTAGCAGTAATGCTGCAATAAAGCAGCAACTGTACTCTAATTAACCAGGTTTCTTTTTTTTTCTTTTTTTCTTTCTTCCTTTTTTTTTTTACCTGCACAGCAGGCTGCCATTATCAAAGCTATGATACGGCAATGGAAACAGTAACATAAGTGTTCCTTCACCTCTGCAATTTATTATAAAATACCTTTTCATTTTTATTTCTTTACAGAAATAGTATAATACAAGGTTATTTTGTACCAGCAAGGTAGCTGTAGCATTCTAAGAAGTGAAATTATGAATGTCAATGAAAAAATAATTCTGTACAGAAAATCTGTTAAAAATATTCTTACATGGGTGTATCTTTTTGAAGATAAACCCCTGTTATTTACTCATTTTTTAAGCTAAACTGGACTTTCTAGTACAAATGTCAAAGTATAATCTCACAAGACTGTCTTTGCAAAACAACTTCTAACAGAAGTTTGTATATGTGTATTGGTAAGAAAATTAGCTTTATTTTAGAGACAATAGAGCAACAGCAGAAAACAGGGTAGTTACTTTCTAGGGGTTTTTTTAGGTGACGTGACAGCATACAGTAAAATACAATGTTCATGTGTATATGCCCAGTTTGCATCTTACTTTTAGATAAATGCCTTGTCCTGAATCAGATTGTTAGAGATAAAATGGCCTTTTTTCTTTCCAAAACCAGGCTGAACAGAAAATATTAAAAGGTTTTGCAGTGGGAAAAAACATTGTCTTATACAGTCTCCAGAGAGATAAATCATAACAAGAACCACTGAACATAAGCTTTTTTTTTGTGTCCATGAAGTATTTTGCTCTGTAGTTCTCTGTCTGAGGGATTGAGCATTTTGCAAAAGAGATCTGGTATTTTAAAAACTCTTTGATTTCTTGGGAGAAAGCCTGACAATCCTTAATGGACACAGTAATTTTTGTACACCTTTAGCTTGTCTTGATTTTGAAGGTTTGTGAAAGCATATCTGTATTGTCTAGGTAGTGCATAGCTGTTTAAATCAAGTTAAGCAGTATGTTGTATGTAATTGCACTTCTAATATAGATACTCTAAGAATCTGTATATAGCGAAATGTGTTCCAGTTAAAATAACAGATCCATATCTTCTAAATGCTAAAGAAGACTAGGTCTAGCTAGAGAGCTGAATTCCAGAACTTGGCAGACAGCCGACTTTCATACAAGAAAAGTGATACCATTTTTAAGTATCTAGGGTATTATTATGAGTAAGGAAGAGAAGAGGAATAAATAAACAGAGTAGTCCAATATATTTTCAAATGCAATACAACCAGGAGTATAAATCTTAACAGTCAAGTTTCTTTAGCAGAATAACTACTAGATACTCTATAAAATAGGAAGTGTTTACGTGCTACAAGCTCATAGAGAATAAATTTGTCAGCAGCAGAGAATGCTAAATCTATTTAAAAAAAAAAAAAAATCTCTATGCCATTGCTCATCTCATGTTGCCACCGGGGAGATATCAGTTTGGGGGTGACGTCTGAACTTCCAATTCCTGGTTCTGCTAGCTGGCTTCTTGAAAGGATTAGCTAATGCAGCACCAGGGGCAACCATATTAACAAGGAGAGAGAATTGGGGTTATTGTGAGAAAAAACATGGCCCATTCAAATGGAAATTCTGGGCTCAGAAGTTGTAAAGGTCACCAAGCTGTTTATGGGTAAAGGTTGATTTATCATAACAAATAATGGGGGAAAGTTGTAATGATTTTTCAAGGGAAAGATCCTAATTTTAGTTAAAAAATAAAAGGCATAGCATATTAGAATTTCATTATTAGTCTATGCCCCATTAAGAACTTCATAGTTGTGATCCATAAAGAATTGTCAGACAGGTATAAGACAACTTTCACTGGTCTGTTAGGATCAAGGAGTCTGTCCTAAAGATTCACACAAGACTCTTCAGTAAATTACAGAACCTGTAAAAAGGCTGTTATCTTTTTAAAAACAACAAAACATAAGAAAGCACCTGCTCCTTTTAAAATTGAGATTTTTTTTTTTGTCACAGAAATAGTTCCTTGACAAACTTGCAATTTTAAACATAATAGGTGAGATAATATATCTGGTTTAAGTTATCTTAAAAGATGGAGGTGTTATCATTTAAAAGGAGGAGATGAAGATCTGGAAAGATGAAGTTACTTTCAAAATGTCATAAAGCAGCACGTGAGTAGAGCTCAACACTGAAAACAGGGCTTCTAAAGTCCATTCTGCCATTGCAGCCGTGGGAGTGCCTTGTCTTTTCAGGAAGATCAGCTGTATGAAAGGCATGTTCAGAAATGCAGTCACTGATTTGCAAGAGTCAACCTGCAAATACTTGCAGGCTATTAAGAAACAACCTGTACTTTCCTTGTCATGTCAGGTGTAGAGGCTTGTGTGAAGATGCTTTCTTTTTGGTATGGGTGCCATCTGCATGGGGTGGGATGTAGGCTAATGAGCTATTTTAACTGAAAGAAGATCATTCCATGATTAGCTATTTCAGTTGCCAAAAAAAGCAAGGACACTTCTCAATTTTGGAGCAATGGAAAAGTGTCATTTTTCTATTTAACCAGACCTACGGATTCTTGGAAAAGAGAATAAAATAATATACAACTTTGAGTCTGAAAAAAATAGTTTATTATTTACTATTGTTTCCTAATAATAAAATATTATTTTGGGGTTATTAATTGGTTCTTCATTGCTGATCAAAAAGAACAACTGATGATCAGGGCTATGACTGGAAGCACTGATCTAGCAAAGGATGATAAACCCTAGAGAGTATGTAGAAAAGTAGGCTTCATCACTGCATACTTAAAAATCACTTGCCAGTGGTCAAAAAAATCTGCAAGATGGAACAATATACTATGCAGTACTTCTAATTTATTTCTTACAGAGCTGGGGGAACAGACTTCAGTTTCCTCATTGGATCTATATAGAGCACACATGTAAAAAAGAGAAAAGCCAAATATATTTTCAGAATCTACATAAATTTTCACAGTATAGTTTGGCATTTTATTACTGATACATTTAGAAAAAAACATAGTATGTCATTTTTTGTGCTGGCAACTATAAACTCTTACTTCCGGGCATAACTCTAAATGCCATGAGCAATCTCTCTGATTTACTATGGCATGCAGTTCTTTTAGATCAGTGCTGCTAATAATAGCAAGCGTTACACCTGCTGGTAAATGTTTTCTGATTTGGCATTTTTAATAATGCTGGATATTGGAAGACTAGATGTTAAGTTTAGATGTATAATTTTGTACACAGTGCCACCTGGAGAATTTGGGAATAAGGTTTTGAATATTGGATTATTTTTGCTTCATTTTTGCTTCATATTTATTCAAGCTATGTGGGACTGTTAATGAGCTTTGTCGAAGTCTGCTGTGTTTTGGTACTGTTACCATTTGGTGTGTTAACATTTTGCTGATGGTCTGGTCTAGAAGACAGACCTTCACAAGGTCTTGGGTGAAAATCCTGCCTGATTCCAGTTCTTGAAACCCAAGTATAGAAGTGGAGTTGTCAAAGTCCCTTCAGAGTTGCTGTCTAGCTTTGCAAGCTGGCAAATATTTGTGGTCTATAAGATACTGTTTTGATTTCTGAATTTCCCAGATGCTTAAAGATCTATGACTGGATGTGTCCGTACATGCTTCAGTCATAATAATGTCAGTAGCCAAGTCCTATGCAATGGGTCCTGATGAGATCTGTAAATTGGGCATTCTTCAGCCTGTTGTGGTGCATGATCTGATGGGTGTGATCAGAGCACAGAGAACTTTCTAGGTTTTGCAGAAAACAGGTATTTGTAAGTTAGTAGGAGAGAGAACCTTACCAAGGTCTCCCTGTGCAGGTCATCTCCACTGGGCTGCTGAGTCCTTTCTTACCCAACAAATCTCCTAATCACTTCATGTAAAATGGAACCATGTATATAAGAACAGAGGCTTTTCCTGTCCAAGCCGAGCCAACAGCAGACTGGTTAGTTCCTCCCCTGAAGGGAGACCTCTTAGGCAGAGGTGAGAATCATAACAGGTCTTCTTCAAGCTGGGCGAGTGTCCTAACTACTAACATAACTACTGATGTAATGCGTAACAAGTGGCATTGCCACTGTCTCCAGTGTCTGCATGTTGTAAGAAAGGAATAGTCTCCAAGTCTCTGCTTGGAGTGGGAAATCTCTAGTCTCATTCAACTGAGCAGTGAATCCTATGAGGCAGGAGACAACTCCTTGCAACACAAAGGTTTACTGTCCTCATAGTTAAAACATTCAGTCAAGCATTGGAAAAGGCTGCCTAAAGAGGTTGTGCAGTCTCCATCCCTGGAGTTTTTCAAGACCTGACTGGATAAAGCTCTGAACAACCTCGTCTGATCTCATAGCTGACCTTGATTTGAGCAGGAAGTTGGATTTGACGACCTCTTGAGGTCCCTTCCAACTTGAATTATCCTATGATCCTGTGACTGTAGAGGAGCAAAGCAGATGAAATTGCCCCTGTCCTTGGCATTTTCTGCTGCCTCACATTCAGAGGTGCCTAACTCTTTGCATGTATTGAACAGGGAGCAGATACACTTTACTTAGATTTGAGATTTTTTTGTAGATTTAGCTCTAAACTACCAGCCGATGTTCTAAGGAAGAGTGTCCTGTACAAAAGCACTTTGATCTTACAGCTATACAAAGTACAGTGGAAGATAAACAAAGTAATAGTAAGCTTTCCTGCTTCATTGCAACTCTTGGTAGATTTATGGAAGCCTTCAAGAAAATCTGTCCCTGCACTGAGCAAACATGGGCCTAGATTTTAGGGAAGACTTGTTCAGTTTATGGTTTACATCAAGGTCATAAGAAATTTTTGAGCTATGCATATTTGCAGCATGAATCATTATGGTTTTCAACAAGTGTTGTTTTGAGAGTTTGACTTTATACTTACACAAATGCTTTGTAGTGGTGAGATTCTCAGGTTAAAATCTCTACTTTTGGAAGGATATTATGGTAAACATAAAAACACAATAAACAAATACAAAGCAGTATGAAAAATTAATGGGTTTAGTATTCTTTTTTTTCCTAATTCAAAAGACAGTTTTTAAAGGTTCTGCAGGCAATTCACTCTCACACCATAAACAACATACTCAAATAGAGGATTTTCATATACTTAGCAGTTATCTTGATATTCAACTTTGTCCAAAGATCTTACCATTCTTCAAGAGCACTCTACAATTGAGCAAAGTTGGTGAAGCTTTCATAATACAGTGCTATAATTAGATAGTCCTATTTTTTAAATATAGTTGAAATCAAAGAGCTACTAGATAACTTGGTTTTTGAAAGCCATGT
>NW_008824287.1:556652-560112 GCF_000699105.1 Pygoscelis adeliae | reverse complement strand
GCCTTTCTCATTCCCTCAGTGGAGCAAGCTGGGTCAATTGCTTTGGTCTGTAGGTCCCCAGTGCAATAGGATTCCACTGGCCAGGGAGCAGAGAAAGAAAGAGAATGGAAGTAGGGTTCAAAATAAGCATATGACAATGAAATTACCCCTTTCTTTGTCAATTTGCATGTCTACCAGAAATGTCATGAGCTGGTACATTTTGAAATTTACTTTTCTTTTTAATGTTTTCTATCCTGAAAAATAAAGGTTTCATTCACCTATATACAGGTTTTCTAAATTATAGTAAGGGCCATCTCTTAGACAGAGAGACTTGTCAGGATTTTCTCCAGCCCTACTATCCCTATGTGGCTGTCTACCCACAGAGTAACTGGACTGACAAGTGTGTTGCTTGGGTAAAAAGGCTGGGCTGATACCCCAGAAGAGAGCTTCCTTCATCTTCCAGTGTTACCAACTTCCATTATGCCAACATAATTACCCTTGAAAGAATGTTCTGCGAATATCTGTAGGATCCTCTCACAGAGTGGTTTGTTCTGTTCATTTCTGTGATGTGAGGCAAGGAGAGGAACACAGAGGAGAGTAGGCAGAAATTAGCATTCCCTCTTCCTCATCATGCAATTGGATTATGGGAGTAAGGTAGAATTTACCTGCATCTGTAATCATTGTGTAGTTCTAGGACTCATTTGTTTCTGTCCGTGATTTTTTTTGTGCAGAAAGGGAACATATGGTCCTAACTCCCTCACTTGTTTGGAGAAGAATGGCAAAGCAGAAAATCTAAACTGCTTCAAGTCAAAGCCTTTCATAAATTCAGGCTTTTATATTCTACTTCTCCTCTGACTGGCATAGCATTTTCCTTTCTGTATGCTGTATTGGTGTGTTTAGTGGCTACATGTGAGAGCGGTGACATTTATATGAAGTGAATCTATTAAATTCTTTATAATGAATAGCATGTAACTGTAAAACATATACAGTTTTCGCATTTTGCCCTCCTCTGGGAGACTATGACAACATTTTGGCAAGTAGGAGTAAACAGCTTTGTGTTGGCATGCAGTAAATTAAACTGAGTAATTAAAATCAATAGCAAAACACTAGCTAGGCAGAAAGGTCATATAACACAACAGAAAACTGTTGGGTAGCATATTGCAGGAAATCAAAATAAATTTCTGAACTTTTCATTATTCTTTACATGCCTGAAACTGGTCTTAAAAGGCTTGTGAGATACAGCAAGGAATTGATAGAGACAGGATCCTTCTCTGAGATGGAATAAAAATATTTAAATGCTAATATATGAGTATTTGCAGGGTACAAGGCTGCCAGACACAGTGGAATATAGGAAAGAGGTCTTTAATTTTACCATTATTACATAAACTTTTGTTTGTTTAGGTTGGCTTAGTATATTACTTAGTAATCCCTGCAAGAACTAAAGTCAAGTATGCCAGTCACCGGTCTCTGTCAGTACAAGTGTCAATTACTAGTTTTATGTTAATGTTTCCCTGGTCAGCTGGCTAGCCAGTAATGTTCGCCTTCAAGGGGAAAAAAAATGCATGGATGCTTTTGCGAGGCGTTTCAAGTACTCCTCTCGCAGCTTGGGAGGGGGAAGTGAGAGTCAAAATCTTCAGATCCAAAACAGCAATAGTCCCAAAGTGAACCACAACTGAGGAATGTGGCCTAACAATTTAGGGGATATGCCAAGTTTTAAGCTACACATAAGGTCTTTACTCTGATTGTGAGGTTTGAGTAAACAGGTAACGCTTTGATTTTAGGATGCTGTTCTAAGTCATTGCACTTCTCTTATGACCATGGCTTCCAAAAGGAAGCCTGTGATAGGTTTTCGCTTTTTTGCTGATGAAATGTGTACGGTGGTGGAAGGAAGTGGGAGGAAATCATGAGACACGACTCTGGGAGAAGTGGAGATGTAAGATGAGTCGTTTAGAAGTGTTTGCCTGGGAGAGACTGAAAAGGAATCAAAGGCATAGCTAACCTGTAACAAGTTTGCTCAGTCACGAAGTGGATATGGGTTAAAGGTAACGTATTTTATAAAATGAACTGTTTCAGTTGGGAAAAGCAGAAAGCTTTAAGGGCCATGAGCTCTTCTGGCTGGACTTGTTTGCTTATTCTAGCTCAATCTGTTGTTCTAATAGGCATGTTATTCTGGCTTTCTTCTCTCTCTTGAATTTGCCAGCTCTATTAGCTCTCTTTCAGGCAACTGTCAGAGAGAAGAGATCTTGTTGTGTCATCATTCAGGAGGTATGCAATTTTGCATTTATAAGCCTTTCCTTAGGTCTTCATTTTTGGATTTGCAGCATTTCTCCTACACAGTTTTGAAGAGCTTACCCTGACTGTGCAAATCCAGGGACACTGTGTGGCTATAACAGCTCTCAGCTGATCAGTGGTTTTTGTGGGGTAAATGCTGTGATACAGTGCATTCATCTGACAAATCAGAGTCTTCAGTCAGGCACTGGACAGATAGTTGCAAAGCAAAAGCACTGGGTTATTGTTGGTCTGTGCTGTTCCTGAGGTCATTTAATTTCCCTTCCAATGTTTGTAATTTCAATTTAAAACAGTACTCTTTGGTTTTTTTCTGCATCCATTTATATTGTCTGTTTTGAATTTAATCCTAGTAATTTTAAAATAATAACAGTGATAGGCAGTTTTTGTACTGGCTGTCTGCGAGATAGCCGTGTCTTGTCATTTAAAGCCATACTGTGTTCTAATAAATGAGTGCTAGAAACTGGTTGAGAGCAGCAACTGTGCAAACTGATCTGTCGTTTAAAGTTGTGTTCAGATTTGGTTTGCTTGAGTTATGAGAATGGCTTGGCCTTTTACCCTGTTCCCTTGAGAACATGTGTCCACATCCTACTGTCAGCATGGGACAAACACAAAACAGGAACTCTCATCTCCTGACGGGAGACTCCAATGATCTGGAGACCAGGAATATTGCAGGTTCACATTATCTGCATTAGCATTACTGTGTATGGAACATGTATTGTATCTGCTGTAAATGGTTTAACTAGCCAGGCCCTCATGGTTAATGAACATCAAGTTTAATGTTTCTGAGACAGAGATTCAGAAAGGAATATGACCATGATCACATCCAGTTGAAAATGCTATAGGATGTAATATTTATCATATTTTTTCCCACTTATAATCCAGGTAAATATATTTAAAGAACTTTTGTTTACATTTTCATTTTTAGAGGTGTGGAACTTAAAATAATGCATATATATGCTTTTATATATATAAATAGTGTATGAAAATACATAGAAATAATTTTTGTCCTTCTGTTTTCATATGTTTTAATGTAGTATGTGGGCTTCCTTTTTTAAAGTTAGCTGTTAACTTTTAAGACCTTGCATATATTTTTTCCCATGCTTGAATTTTTATAGTCATTAATGGAATAGGAAATGGCGTCTACCTTCCTGTCTGTTAATGCTTAACCCTAATTTATGAATCCTATTTAAAA
>NW_008824287.1:545281-556626 GCF_000699105.1 Pygoscelis adeliae | reverse complement strand
CTGTGCATGTGCTTAAAGCTAAGCTAATGTACAACTGTAGGCAAAATGAGATTGATGTGAAAGTCCTCTACAAATATTTCAAACCATTCTTTAACAGTATGCTAAGTAATAGCTCGATGTAATTTTTTTAATTAAGTGCATGTGTATGTGTATCAAATTTTCCCTATTATTACAGTGAAAATATCTTACCTTTTATCTTACTTCAGTATTACATGGATAAATTTCCTAAAATGCTAGCCATAATAGCTAACACAAACATGTACATGTATATATAACACCTCAGTACATTCTTGTCCCATTTAAAGACCAGAGGGACAATGTTTGATACATGGTGAAGCCTGAAAAAGCAACAGATACAAAATTGTGACTCCTTCTTGATAGCCTTTAAATATTTAAGGTTATTACAACCTACATTTTCAGCATTTGTGTATTTAACTTGATAGCTGTATAAATTATATGTCAAGTACTCTTACAAACATTTCCTATAAGTGTATTGACGAATGTCCTGTCATTCTCCTGGAAATACACAGTACA
This sequence comes from Pygoscelis adeliae, assembly GCF_000699105.1. Lineage (NCBI taxonomy): Eukaryota > Metazoa > Chordata > Aves > Sphenisciformes > Spheniscidae > Pygoscelis > Pygoscelis adeliae. Next base: position 556,092 of record NW_008824287.1, on the reverse strand, counting down.
TGGAGCATTTTGAAGACAATTTGCTTGTAAAACTTTTTGTATCCCGTATGTTGCTTTCTCTTATTTGCACCTGCCTTTTTATTTATCTAAGCATAAATATTACTGCTTCTTAACACTATTCAGAAGATTTTTAGATGCTTTGTTTCAATACCTCAGCCTTATTGAAGTATAGACTCTTATTTTTAACATAAGTGCCAGTCCTACGAAGCCTTACTTGTCTAAAATGGAAGTTAGTATTTGGGCCAAACCTACAGAAATGTGTAACAGATGAGTTCCTGAGACACATGTAAAATAATCCTCTGGAAACCTTACTTCACATAAAAGTAAAACGCCGTGACAGTCCTACTGGCTTCTCTGTAGGTTAATATTTTGTATGCAGGGTGGTCTATCATGCTGATGGTAATAGTAGTGTAAAAGAATGCTCCCTACTAATATTTTGTTTGCAAAACAGAGAGACAAAGCTGATTGATAGAATTGATAGTATTTTATCTTACATAAAGTTTTCACTGAAGCCTTCTATTTATGACTTGATATTTGAATTACGTTTTAGAGTTGTTAGTGCTTATCAGTGCAGGAAATATTGAGAAACACAGAAGGATGTCCCAACGTCTCGGGATCTTTTCTGTATTTCCTTTTCTTAATTTTATCGTTAGAGTCTGTGACCTGAAAGTTTCTTTTAGGGTTTAGTCTGCCCACTTTTTCCTCATCTGAAATCTTACGGCATCACACTTATTCCACAATATTAGGAATATGTGATTATGGGCCTGGACTAGCAACTAGTGAAGCATCTGCTTAGATAATCTCATTGATTAGGCTCTGGAAATGCAAACATTTGAACAGTGATTTTAAGAGTAACCTCTCTGGAGCCTTACAGTGTGTGCCTAGAAATCATTGAAGGCATAGTTTTTGCAAGTGCATATATAACACCCAGAGCTCAAACTACCTGCTATAAATCTCTGTACCTCTTCCCAGAGTATGCTGAAGATTTGGCTCAGAGAATCTTTGAGGGGCGAAGAGGGGGAAGGGTCTCCTATTGTTTAAACTGATTACATTTTTCGAGAGCACAGAAAAAATACTTTTGTTGGCCAGATGTAAAGTTCTGCATTGCACTAGTGATCACTGACTTGTATATCGTGAGTCATGTTGCATTTATAGTTCTTACCATACTCTCATGGTGTATCAGTCTCCTTGCTGCCCTGTGAGCAGCATGTACATTCTCTCACTATGTTTTATAACAGTGTAAAGAGGAAGGAAAGTGTCTAGAACTTTGTCATTACCTTTAGCAGCAAGAGAAAGTGAAGAGTCTTTCAAGGCTAAATAAAACTTCGTGTAATTTAACAAAACGTATCCTACATTTCCCTTCCCCTCACCAGCATGTCTAGTTATATTGCAGAAAAGGGTAAAGGAGGTAATGCTCATGTAGTCTAAACAAACTCAGCATGGTGAAATGGGACAGTACTTTAAAATATGCATAAGGATTGCAGTTGCTCCATTTTGTGACACTGTTCAGGTAGAGGAAAAAACCCAAACCACAGACTTTCCCTAAAATGATTTTTTTTTTAAAGGGCTATCAAGAAAAATGATGCTGGAACTATTATTGTGAAAAATTGGAGTGGCCTGGTTGATATCACGCATACAGTTTGGAAAAACAAGATTAGTGCAACACATACCATTTTTCATTTTCTCCTGTCTTCAACAGGACCAACCATTGCAGCATCTAATTTTTTTAACTTTGTGTTTAGGATGAGAAATCCCATGTGTGTACAATTGCTTACGGCTGCCTGGTCCCTCTGCTCCTATCTTCCCCTCTGCTTGCATGTTTCCATGTGTACTGTAAATAAGAAGTGACCAAGAGGGCAGGATACTTAGTCTCCTCTTAGAACAATACTACTCTGTGGGTCAGGAACTAGGAATGTTTGAAAAGAGAGAAGGAGGGAATTGTGTTTTATTTCCCCTGTAGACTGAGGCCAACACCTTTGCATTGGGTTCATCTCTATTACTTAGGGGAGAAAGCCTGTGTGGGTTATTTCTCAACCAGTATCAGCTGGCAAAAAGACCACTGTGAATAAGATAGCAAAGAATTTAAGTGACAAGAAAATCTTAGGGTTTTTTTCCCCCTCATTAAAATAAGAATTTTAATGCCTAGGTGGCCATCTACATGCTTTCTTCTTAGAGCTGGGCTCAGCGGGGAGAGGGATAGAGATCGGCATGTGTTGGAGTTGGGGGGCCAGGGTGCACGCAAAGCTGTAGCTCTTGGTCTGTGAGCCAGAGTATTGAAGTCCTGTTGCACACGTGCATTCACTTTCATCTTTCAAGAGAGGGGCATGCCATATTTGTTGTGCCCCTTTTAGCTGAGAAAACTGAGACTTTGCCCCGTGTTTAATATGATAGCTCTGAGTGCTGTCTCTAAAAGGGATAAACGAAGAACACAAAAGACAGGTCTGCACAGCACAACGCAAGCTTAGCCCTGGAAATGCAGTATTGCCATTGCTAACAAGAGGCCACGTGCTGGTATGGGCAATAAACAGGAGACCTACAGACTCTCCCTGTAGCAGGAGAAATGCAAGCATGCTTGGAGATAGTTACTCTGCGACACCCTGAGGAATAGGGGGATGTTATAAAGTAGTTTTTGAACAGAGGAAGGTGGAAGGAGGGAATATGAAGGAGCTTATGGAGGAGAACGGAGAAGAAAACGAGTATGTGCAAGATGTGTAGCCTGGGGAAAAAATAAAAAGTTTGCAATGATGAATTTAAATTATTTGCCCTCACATTGTCGCATCTTGTACATGTTTTAAAATTATGTGCTTTCATGCAAAGAAATCAGCTGGTTCTACATCATAAATCAGTCTTTATAGCAAACGAGGTTCTGGAGGTACCTATCTTAGACCTGTTCTTTTCTGGCAGTAAAGATGAGGTACTATCAGAGATTGAGAAGATGGGGCAAATTGATTAATTAAAAAGCAGTAAATCATCAGCCCCACATGATTTATGTATAAAAGAATTCTGAAGAAGTTTAGAAATGAATTAGCTGAACTGCTAACAAAGATATGCACTCTCATTAAAACTGAGCTCTGTTCCAGAGGGTTGGCAAGTATCTGGGGTTTATCCTATATTTAGACCGGTAAGCATTACATCTGCACATTGCAAATGGTTGAAACAGGAATTTAAAAGGGAATAATAAAACACCTGGAAGATCGTGATGTGAGAGACTTTAATGAGAAGAGCTTCAGCAAAGAAAAATCATGTCTCACTACAGCGCTTAGAATTCTGAACGTGCCCATAAAAAGAAATAGGAATGGCCATACCGGATCAGACCAAAAGTCCCTCTGGCCCAGCACCCTGCCTCTGACAGTGCCTTCTCACAGCCACGTGGGAAAGAGAGGAGAATAAAAAGGATAAGATAACCCTTTTTCCCTGGACTTGATTGACAGCAACAAAGGCTAGGTTTGAATTTAAGGGGGGTCACTGCAAACATACTGACATCATCCCTTTCCCAGAAAGCAGTCCTGAGCTTACTGGTGCTCAGAGAGAGCATTTTCCCCACTCACAAAAAGGAATTAGATGGTAAAATAAACAATATTTTCATAAAAGGGAGAAAAGAGAAGTCTGACAAGCTAGATGCTCAGAGTGACAATAACCAATTCCTGAGGTATAATTGTAACAATAGTCTTTTCATCTAGCAAGGCCACTAGGTTGTTTTCACCTACTTTCATTCACAGTTTGAGATTAGCAAATATTGCTGGGTAGCGAAGCCAAACTGAGGCTATGCTAACCTGATGTGATGCATGTTCGTTAGCTGCTCTTCACGCCTCCAGCCATACACTTCCCTGGTAGCCACACGTCGTGCTTCTGCTAGCCACGACTCTGGGTGCTCTGCAGTCTGGGGTGCTCTCACCCACCGTTCCCGTTAGCTCCCACCACTCTGCTGACAGGTTTTGTTGTTTCAGCCCTTGGAAGGGTAAGCACAGTGCTGAGAACCAGGCACAGGCTCTCAGTTCATAGGAGAGGCTTAAGTAGCTTCTGGTACTCACACATCTTGCAAAAGGCTTTAACTCAAAACTTTTTTTTTCTCTTTTTTTGTTTAAGGTGTAACCTTTGTATTTTGGTGCTAAATGCTCTTCCTGGATTGACTGTCTTGGAGAGTTAGTTGGCTTAGAATTCCCTACATTTTCTCCACGGGATGAAGTAACTCCCTTTTGTAACAGAAATGTCCTTCAAAAATATAATTGCAATACATGCCAAAGGAAGGTGTTTCTGGCTTGCCCACCAGTCTTTTCTGTTTATCTCCCTTTGATTTCATCAGATGCCAAGGTGCCTTTTCCCCTTAGGAATTCCTGGGAATGTTTCCTCACCTTTAGGTTTTGGCTACCAGGCTTATCGGGAGAGCTGGCTGCCGTAATGTAAATAATGTATTTTGACTTTTTAAAAGCTTGTGACAAAGTCTGTCACAAGACACTGCAATAAAGGCTAAGTAGTCACATATGGTGACAGGGCAAGTATCGTCATAGATCAAAAACCGACAAGGAAACAAAAAGGCAGAGGGCTAAGTGGTCAGTATTCATCACAGTAAAAGGCTAGCAGCTGTGTTCCTTAAAGTTACCTATCAGGTCATATGCTAAATATATTTATTAATGATCTGGGGAGAGAGGTGAAGGATTAGATGGTAACACTTACAAATGATGTAATTGCTCTAAGTAATTTAAGCCTGTAGCACACTGTTAGAAACTTATGAGTGATCTAAACAAGTTACTTAGATGGATAAAGAAGATTCAGTCCTGATAAATGAGAAGTCAATATGTGGAGGAAACAACACAAAAATCTTATCCTCAAACTGAAGGGAAAAAACCTGAACATTGCTGTTGGCAGTTCCATAACAGAGGCCATTTGAGATGCTGTTATGGTAGAAAAAGTGAACAAGGTGCTAGAAGGCGTAAGAAATGGGACATTAAAAATGAATTGCTGAACTCAGTCTTCATTGCGTGGAGACAGAGGATAGGATAAAGCATAATATTATGGGTGTTTGCCCAGATAACAAAGTCTGATCCATGATGACAATTTCCTGTTTTCTTTTGTCTTTATCCTGCTCATACATCATCTGCTATCGGAGATGCTCTGATCTTTATCAGGAATAATATGCATTGGGAAGGCTAAGGCTTCCAGAGGGTTTCAGATCTTACTAAGGACAGCTCAGTATCAACCAAGCTGTAGCTGATAAAAACCTATTTCATATCCACTCTCCTTCCTTTGGTAGTTAGTTAAAATTCACATCAAAATGACATAAATTAACAATCTCGACTTTGTATTTAGACTGTGAAATCATCAACATTTTAAACATGGATTTCAGAATTCAGATGTTACCGAAATAATTCCTCAAGCTGGGGCTCTTATGAGACTTATAAATTATTCTTGCATAGAGGAGAAGTCACCTGAGACTAACCTAAATGAAGTTAACATAGATTTTAAAAATTATTCTTGCAGAAGAACAGGGAGTGGTGGGAATAGATGAACAGATGGGAAAGGGAGAAAAGGAGAGTGAAGAAAGGGCTAATTAGGTAATTGAGGCTAAGAGGCTATTAGAGCTGACCCAGTGGTCTACTGGTAGTGCAGTTCAGGGACTTGAATTTGGGATTGAGGTTGGTCCCTCATTCCCAGGCCAACAAGTGCTCCAAACATTGCAAGGACTCAGTTTTATAGCCTGTATGATCCTGTAAGTATGTGTTTTCCAGTCAGCATAATCTGAAGGGATTGTATGTCAGATTATAGTGGAGACAGGAAAGAATAATGGAGTAAAATGCTGAATTTGGACATGAAGACACTGAAATACTATGCTAATGGATAAATTGTTCGGTGAAATTCTTTGGAATTCCTTTGAACTGGCTGTCAGAGAAAAATCTGTTTGAAATAAACATATTTTGAAAAGATTTTGAATAGGAATAAACTATTTCTCACTGAGCAGCCTTTCCTAAAATTTGTCCAGTACACGATTCTCTCAAGTATGTTTTGTTTTTTTTTTTCCACAGATAATAGATAAGGGGAAGGCCTAAAAGGTCATTTATTCTAAGTCGTTCCATTACCTTGTTTCTGGCCAATTTGAAGCTGGTATGCTTGTGGTGTGCCAGTCTTGTCTCCTTCTTTCAGTCTCCTAACCTATCTTCCTTTCTGATCCAGTCAATGATACACTTTCTTCTGTGTTTTATATGCTTATTTTCTCCCTGATGTCAGTATATTCAAACTGTCTTCTGAAGTTGTCAGTAGACTTGTTCTTTTATGGCCAGAGAGTCTGGTATAGGTCAAAGCTAGGACAAGCATTGCTATGTGGTTTTCAGATTTATATGCTGAGGTGAGCGTTTCTTGTCCTCACCTTTTCTAGTACAACATTATTCATGCTGACTTAATTCTTTTAAATCTCTCCACTTCTGTAACAGTATTTGTGGCTATCTTTCTCAATCGCTTCCAAAAAGCTTTGGAACTGCAGTGGTGCAGTGTCCTGAGATGCTGTTTCTTCCCTCTTTCCTTACCTTACTCGGTGCTTCTTATCACAAATTCTCATTTGCCAATTTAAGTATTAAAAAAAAAAAAAATATATGACCCTGTGTTTGGTTTTTTTTCCCCAGTAGCTGCATTTCAGGACAGAAATGCTGGCTCCTGCATCCTTCTCTTGCAGTCATGATGCCTTCAGAGGATCACAACGCATGTATGGCTAACTTTACTGTTTTCTTTTCTTGTTCCAGTATTTTTGTGGAAAGTCAGCTTTTCTCCCACTCTTTCTTCTTTCCTTTATAAGCACTGCATAGAGATACTGCTATTGAAGCAATACATGCCTGGAACACCTGTGGTCAGTAGGCAAATCATATTTCGACAGCAGAAAAAATCAGCACCATTCATTATCCCTGCAGTTTAAAAGAGAGTTTCTGTAGAATAATTACAGTATTGGAACTGCTGCTTCAGAGGAAAGTCACTGCGTTTAAGATTTAGCAACTGGACAGAATAAACAAAAGATGGAGGAGGGAGTATAGCTTTCGTTATAATGGTAGGCAGGAGGGAGAAAAGAAGGTAAATCGGCTGCTTGTCCAGTGGAGACCCCACTTCACCTGCTGCTGGCAAAAGATTTTGGATTTTGCTGTCAGCTGACCGCTCCCCTAAGACATATTAGTGTGTTTTGTCGGAAGAGGGCACTGTGCCAAATCTGGGCCTCCCTGAACATGTTTTATGTTTAGGGGAGATAGATGGGTGATGAGTGATGGACAACATTGAAGGAAACCTCCTCCCATAAAACCATATTGAGGTTTGGAGAACTTGAAACAGCACTTCATTTTCGGGATGGAGACTTGCCCTGTCTTATATGAAGCTGCTTAAAAAGTAATTCAGTCGTTTTAAAAATTATTTCTTGCCAACTTATAATTTAGCATCCCTCCCCTTCATAATGTTATGCTTATTCTGGTGAATCAAAGGACGATGATTCCATTTCTGCCAGCAGAACCCAGGTTTTCAGCATTGCTTTATATCTCATAATCATGATCTGCTAGTAGGGACACTTCTGTACTGCTTCACTGTGCTTCCCACATGGTACCTCCTTTCCTCAGCATTTCTTGTCACTTATAGGAGTAATGACTTCCACTGTTTCCCTCTGGTTTTCAGTAGAATGGTTTCATTAGGTTTTTGTTATTGGTATTATTGTAGGACCTAGAAGACTGTCCTGGAGGCAAGGACCACATTTCTGTAAGGTTTTTCTGCAAACACAGGACAAAGGACATTTCCCACTGTTATTTTCTATTTATTGTTTCTCCTCACCACTGAATTTTCCTTGTCAGAACACTGCACTATGTTGAAGATACAGTTTTGTTAAAAACCTTTCTTAGCAAGTTCCCCCTGAATATATCCAAGCATGTATGAAATGTGGGGAATTATTCTCATAACACTTGCTCATGCAAATCTGTTTCTAGGTTTTGGCTTTCAAGTTCTAAAACAATAATAATGTACTTTCAGGATATTTTCACTCTTTTAGTCCCATCCCCCCGCTGATGGGACTGATTCATCTGATGTGCAGGTCTCATAAAAAAAGTATGCCAGGTTAGACTAGCACTGATGCAGATACCCAGTACTGATGAAGTTTTACCATGTTTATTACAAACATTTAAAATGCAGAAATTCTCAAAAAAAATTAAATGTGCCTTCTCATTGCTTAATTATTTAATTAAGTTATAGAGAAAAAAAAAGTAAAAAACCTCAGTGTTTTCCCCTTGCAGTTGTAAAGAATGCAGAGAGTTTACGAGCAATCTTTGTACAGTTCACAATTATTTGAATTCTCTAGCAATCTTTATAGAGGTTACTTAACTATTTCAATTAACGTTAACCCTTAGAAGCTGTATGCTTAATGTGTAGATTTTCTGATTTTTATGAAAGGCATTGAATTACATAATATTTTGATTTTTGAACTTGAGAAGAAGAAACCAGGTATTGGTAGAGGTGGAAAACCTTGAGGTGCATAGTAGATTGCTAAAAATGATAAAGTATTTGGAGAACATTCCAATGCGTATTAGCAAGACTAAAAGAGGACTTATTTTGCAGTGTCTGAAACGGAGTTAGCTGTGCCAAAACCCATTCAGTTATCTGTAAACAATATTTAACACCATCTGACATATTCACTGTCACTCCATGCTCTGTGAATCAAATATAAAATTATGTGCAAGAAAAAACCCTACAAACTTATTTTGTCACAAGTAAGCTAGGAATTTTGAAGATGGTCAGCTCCACTTGTCAACAAGAATAAGCAAGAAAAAAATAATGGCTTAGACTAAGAGAGAAACAAGTCAGGAAGGCCTTCAATTTGAAAGGGCTGTCTCCCAGAAGAGGAGTTTGCAGTGCATGATTAACTTCCTTATGTTTTCTCCAGAGTTTGTTGGATGTCTTGCGGTTAATAAATAGGGACATCCAGCTTTAAGAATAAAATTTGAACACTCAGAAGGAGTAGCTAGATCTAGTATTTTGGGTAGTGTCAATAAATACCTGAAGGTTATTTTCCAAAGTTGAATCGGAATCAGGTTTTGTGCTTCAAATGTCTTTAAAATTTAGGCATAATTTCCTCTGAGGTTGTGACTCGGGCCCACCCCTTTGAATTATATACGCAAGCTTGGAAATTTGTGAAATTGTTAAGTTGTATCCCTCCATCTGCAAATTGATGGCAATTGAAAATGATCACCACAGTGTGTCACCACAGCTAACGCGACATTGCAATCAGATTCACTTGAGCTTTTCTCTGCAAATCAGATCACTTAATTTTTCTTTTGGCCATTGATCTTTTACAGTACCTGCAGCTTTTTGTTTTTCCTCCAAAGATCATAATTTTACTCTGAAGTCTACTGAATAATTACTTCATGAGTGCCATATTAAAAGCAGTCCAAAAACTGTTGAGGCTGCTCATTAAAGTCATTGGGAATTTGGCTGGGCAAGAGCTCCCTGCTTTGGTCATGCAATGGGGGGGAAAGCACTCCAAAGATTGTTATTTTCTAATTATTTGTGTTGTGGTACCACAAAAGGATTTGATTAGCACCCTTATGTGCTTAAAACTTAAAGAACAGATGCCACACACCAGCACCCCTGCCACCCGCCAGTGTTTGTTCCCCAAAGTCTTGATTAACTCCCAATTTTCAAATGGAATAAGGTAGCAGAGAAAAAAAAGCAGAGCAGATAATAAAGTTTGCCTTTCAGATCAAAATTATTAGAGTTGAAATTAGAATTATGTTCAAAATATAAGCATAGTCAGGATATAATTTTCAAAGCTCAGTTATGTGTAATACCCCTCACTGCCTGTTGTAGCAGCAAAGAGTAAAATCCTGGGGCCTCTGAAGTTATCAGGTTTTTGAGACTGAATGAGGACTCCAATTTTCTTTTTGTAAACTGACAAGTTTGAACTTATTGCATGCTACCAAAACAGATCAAATGTCCTGGCTCCAGACTGCGATGTAGCAAACATACAGGAACAGACAAGCACGTGTACATTCACACTTGGAGTAAGAAATATGCTGGGTTGAGAGTGCTACCTTGTCAGATAGGAGGAGAAGACACTCAAACCCACTGGCTCAAGCCTTTGACTGGCACTGGACCGTGAGAGTCAAAATAGAGAGAAAATCTTCATTTCTATGCTTCCTTCTTCCTTTGACAGAAAGAATTTTGCGTTTATCTTTAAGACTAGGCAGTCTGAATTTGTTTCAAAATGATGTAAAATATCAAGCTTCATTTCTCTAAATACATTTCTAAAAACAGGCTGGAAATTAGTTGCTTGTATTTTACGCTCTGTGGCTGTACTTAGAATTGGGGTGGTTCTCCTTTAAATAACCATTCAGAAGCGCTGAAATCCAGGCAGTTGTGTATCAATTAGCAGGGCACATTTCTTAGTGTGAGCTGCCTGGAAATGCAAAATGGCAAATCTGAGCATTAAGCTTTCTACCATCATTTTGCTTTCCTACCTCTAAGTACAAATCAGCTTCATTGTGACTTACAGTGTAAGAAGTTGGTGCATTTCTGCAGATCCACGATAAGATATTTTTCTCTAGTAAGAAACGCAGTTAGACTCTGCATTCTGAATCTGTCCCTGCCAGGCCCTAGATGCATTAGTATTCCACTGGCAGCTGCCTGTAGGTAGGAATATTGTTTTTGTCCATAACCAGAGGGAACAATCAGACTAAGCCGTTCCCCGGCTATAAACCAGCCAAAGTAATTGGGTTTAATTTTAATTTTTGTAATAGCTTTAAATTAATAGGAGCAGCTGCTGCCACAGTGTGTGGGTGGCCTTTTCCATAAGGCATAGAAAA
>NW_008824287.1:534862-545224 GCF_000699105.1 Pygoscelis adeliae | reverse complement strand
GTGCGTCTAGGACACAAAGGTTAATTCAAGAACTGAGCAATGTCTTTTCGTTATCAAAAACTCAGTTGGTGATATCTAGCACTGTGTCTCTTTTCTCTTTTTCTTCCCCCTTTTTTCTTTTTTTTCTTTAATTCCCCGATAAGATCTCAATCTGATTAGGCTCCTGTGTGTAAGATGTGTTGTTGGTATCTAAACACTAACTCTCTTTCTCTATATGACTCACAAATAGATTAGCAGTGACAAAGTGCTAGGAGAGATAAAAATAGATTAGCAGTGACAGGAGTACCATTATAATTATTTTTGGAAGATATGGTTTGAATTAAGACTTTGGGCACTTTCTGCCCTGAGAGGGTGAATTTAAACCTAGGAACTGAGGATGGTTTCTGCTGTTGTGTCAGACACCAGATAGTGAAATGTCAATACCAGATGTCCTAGAAATCAAGATTAGCCATAATAGCCAAATGCAGCCATAAAGTGATGTGTCAAAGTGGATAATAAAACAGATGCTTAGTTTCTATAATGAAGGGGAAAGGGAATGAAATATCAAAAGTGCCTTTAATACATTAACAAAGTTGTCTTCAACTTGCTTAAAAGTAGAAAGTTATTGAACCAAGGAGAACTATGTGTCATTTAAACATTAACTATCAGCAGATGAATTTCAATTAGCATTAGCCTTTCTAAAATCCTGAATTTCCTCCTATTTTACGTGAAATTTTTATAGCATAAAGTGAGGCTTGTCCTTTATTATTTCTCCCATGCTAATTTGGAAACAAATAAAGTTCAACAACTCAGCAACATACTGTTTAAACTTGCATTATGGTTTGAGGACTGGGAGCTAGAATACATTTACCCACTGCCATATCATCTGCTTGATTTGAGATCAAATGAGGGATGTCCTATAGCACTCCAGAGTAAGGGCAAATGATAGAAATATGTTAAGATACTGGAGAAACCTATTAGGTTAGGGTACTGCATGCAGACGGCTGGTGGCATTTTTCCCCTATTGATACTTTTAAAAAAATTAAAAGAATTGTTTTTCTGTCCTTCATATTTGCGGGTTAAAAATCATTTTCAGATCTTAGTGATAAGCAAGTGTCTTATTTAACCAAAAATACTGAAGTAAATTCTTGAAGCCCTGAATGTCCAAGAACCAGGGCAATAAAAGGGGCAAATAAATTCTTGTTTCAAGTCTAATTAACTGCATCACTGGCTCTTTATTGTACTTTTTCAAGAACATCTCAATTCCTTTCTGTTTCTCTTTGTAGCTCCTGAGTCTTGCTGATCAGACTCCTTAACTGCTGCTAACTGGCAAACACGTACTTCTGCATAATGAGAGGGTTTTGTCCTCTATTTCATATTAGCAATGAAAGGCCAAAACTGATGCTCTGCAGTAGACCAGCTTCTTGGAACTATTACAAAGAGGCACATTACTGCTGCTATGTCTGTAAATCTTATTATGTTTTCCCTCACCATGATCCTAGTTTAGCTGAGATCTGCTCCAATCGTTAGATGAGACCTGTTTATAATGTTGTGTAATTGAATCAGTTAGAGTCTGCAGGACCATAGTGTTTTGTTGCCAAACATGGCTGGTAAGTTAGTTACATCAAATTACAAGTGCATGGCGTGACTAGAGAATCTCCTGTTTAAATAAAGCTAGAAAATCTATCTACAAAATGAAGAAAGAGTACAAACAGAAATATTGAATATCTCTAGTCCATAGAACAAGTGTTTCACCCACCTCTGAAGCGGTACTCATTTCTGTTAAGAAATAACAGAATAACTGAAGTTGGGTGAAAGATATCAGGCAGACATTTATTATTCCTTAAACAGATACCAGCTTGATAACAATGACATAAATGTCTCTATTATAATTATTTACCATCATGTATATTCATTTTTATCTTGTCAGCACTATAGGCCAGAACTCTTGAGGAGGGCAGCAATCCAATTTGGAACAGGACCACATACCCTTTTCTCCTTTGCGTTCTAATTTAGGACCAGGTTATTTTCCATACCTGAAGTTTTTTGTTTGGGTTCTGGGGGTTTTTTTCACCTCAAGAGTTTATCTTTTCCTCCATTCATTGGCTAGGTGTTGATATATCCCCTGACAATTAAGGATAATAAAAATATAAAGATGTTCTGAATTTTGGTAACATTTCTGTCAATGTTGCCTTATACTGACATTCCTTCGTTAATTATGCCTTGCTTCTGTGCTGGTGAATGAGGCCTGTATGAAAGGGTGTAGCCACACTCCGGCCAGAGGTTTGGCTGAAGCCTGTGTAGTGGTATGAGATTGCACCAGCTTGATAGAGAAGTAGAGGATAGCTTTAACTGCCTGTGCACCCTTTTCACTTCTTGGGAGTGGGTTTCTCTGGTTGTGTGATACTCTCCCCTGCTATGGTGACTCTGCCAGCTCGGGCACCTGGAGAGAGCTGCGGTCCCTGTGGCAACTGGCGCACCGGCACAGTAGCTGTGCCGTGCACGGGCCCCTGGCGTGGAGGTTGTCTGCATGAGTGCTCCAAAACGCAGGCTCTGGGATCTGCTCGCCAGCTCCTGAGCTGTTCAGGCTGTTACATTTCATTTGCTTTAGAGGAAATTTGAATCTCGCATACCCTTTTTGTTCAGATTTCTTATGTGAATGTATATATGTCAATGTGTGTGTATATATATATATGTTGTTTTTGTTTTTTAGGCAAAGAATACCCTCTAAAAATGTGTATTACTATCGCTGCCCAGACCACAGGAAGAACTATGTCATGTCATTTGCTTTTTGCTTTGACCGAGAGGATGACACTTACCAATTTGCTTACTGCTACCCCTACACTTACACTCGCCTTCAGCACTATCTTGACAACCTACAAAGGAGGAACATGGACTACTTTTGCAGAGAACTGTTAGGACTCAGTGTGGTAAGTAATAGGCATGCTTGCCAACTAGCAGGCTTCATTATGAATGTCTACCCTTAAATGCTTATAGAGTATAATACATCATCCCTGCTAAAGTACACACACGTGTATTTGTTTTACTGCTATCAATGACACATGAGGTAGCATACCTGCATGGTGAAATATAGACAAATGCTAATTTAATTTCACATAAAATATTTCCTTTGCGATATGCAAGGCGATGCTAAATTCCCATGTAGGATCAATTCACCTCTAAAGACATTCAAAGATGAAACTGCAACAGCTTTATTGAAGAAATGTGATTTTTAGAGTACTCTGTCCATTTGTCTTTCTGGAAGAGCTTTTCTGTTCAGAAGAAAATATGTGTCTTTGGAACTAGAGTATAGCTTTTCTTGGTAAAATAATGCAAAACATACACAAACTACCTATTTTATTTACTCTTAAAATGTCTGCTTTGGTGATTTGAAATTAAAAAGGGTTTAGTGGTCTCAGTATAGATCCTAGTGGCCACATGAAAATGAAATGTGATAGTTCTTCTGGTGCAGGAAAGAGGGTTAATGATAAGGCTGAACTTCTGCTCACTTTGCTATAACCTTTCTCTGAAACGTTGCCTGTCCTGAGAAGTTGGAAAGCATGATTTAGCCACTCCCATATCAACTCAGAAATCATCAGATTAAAAAATATTAGCTGAAATCTTGGGTTGGTTTTTTTCCTTTTGCATTCTCAGACTTTATAGTGCACTCGTCCGACATTCTTAATCTTTTCTCTGAGATTTGATTTGGTCTAAACTTGTAGTGTGTGTGTCAGAAAAAGGAAGCTGTGATTCCTATGAAGGCTGCTGATCCCAGCAGCTGGGGCTTTAAAAAGAATCCCAGCATATATTGTGAAAATCAGAATGAAATCATATGTATAGGCTGCACTGGAATAAATAAAAAGCTTCCAGCGTTACAGCAGGCCGTTGAGATCCCTATGGTGGCATAAAACTTGGAGGAAAAAATTAACTTACGGAGAAGAGTAAAAACAGAATTAACAAAAGAAAGTGTTTTTTAACCCTTTTGTCAGTTAAATACAGTTCTTGTTCTAAAGATGACTATTACATATCCCTGAACTGGTATTAATTATTAATCATTCCAATTAGAGGGACAAACAATTATAATGGAAAGCGGTATTCAAAAAATAGAAAAGTAAAATCTTCAGAGGGTGGGAGAAAGGAGCACTGTCATTTTAATGTGTGTAGGGTTTTAATTATTAATCTTAGAGGACAGAGCTGTCATTAATTCTATAATGAAACTGAATTTGTTTCCTTTCACTCTGAAAATAGTGTATAAACAGTCACATTTGCATATTCATCAAACCCCTGATCTGACTGATTAAAGCACTGAGATAGAAGGATTTGCCTTTTATCTGCATTTTGACAGACAGAGGTATACTCTTAAATCTTGTTAACATTGTGTTACCAGTAGTTGCTAAATATTATTTTTCATATTTCAGCAAACTAAACAAACAGATGCCATTCAAAATGTGGCAGGAAATGTGCTGTGTATAAGTCCTGATTTTGTATCTATATGTACACACGCAGTATGTTTTGCAGAAATTGATATGGTAACATTTTGCAGCTCACCATGCTGATCTGTATAAAAAGCTTCTGAATCAGGCTCATGCTGTAATCTTTGTAAGTAACGTTACAATCTCAGAGCATTTCTGGCTTTTCTCCACACACAACTGTCCTAGAACAGCTTGGTAATTTAATGTCTTTGCTGAGCTTGAATAGACAATTTCCATAAGTTCTCTGCGAGTTAAATATTTTAACATAGAGCTTTGTTGCTATCATACATCTTTAAATGGTGAAAAACCGGATCCTTCAGTCTTCACTGCACAGTGCTTCATCAAAGCAGAAGCTGGCTGTACTTTAGAGAATTGCGTGCCATATAGGATAGATTTAGAGCTAAGAGAGCAAGCTGCGTCCCTGCTCTGGCCCCTTATGTAAGATAAGAGGAATCAGATTGGCATAAAGAGACCCTTAAAAGCTCTATTCCTGGCAAAGGGACGATGCCTCTGGTAGCACATGGTGAAAGGTAACTTAAAGATGCTGTCTGAGGACAAACTCTGAAGTCCTCATGCTGGGCATGGGGCTGAAGCAGGGCAGCAGGTTAGGGCAAGGCTGCGGCATATCTGTCGAGCTGCCATGTAGCCACCGATACACTCTGGTTCATTCCAGGGGAATTTTACAGCTCCCTGCAGCAGTTTGTGATTGTGAGGATGGAGAATGGTTTGAAACAATTTAACTTCTCCCGGATTATGAAGTTTTGAACTGTGCCTCTTGGAGACCACAGAATCTCACCACAGATCTTTGGGTTTTTTATTTTGCTTTGTCGTGGAACAGTAAAATGCAAGTCACAAGAAACCATGCTTAGATGATTACTCCTGAAGGCTTTCTCAGTGCACATTTTGCTGCATGTAATGTTTTCAAGGCAATCTAATTTCTAATCTAATTTCATATTTTCTCTAAAGAAAGTACTATGCCTTCATTAACTCCTTAAATACTTTCACTAATTCTATGAAAATTGAAAGTGAAATATCAGTATGGGACATGTAATTGTCATTAGGATGCAGAATGGCAAAGTGGTTCAGAGCCAAATGGCAAAGATTCCCATTGCCAGTGTGAATGGATAACTTAGCTGTTCTATTTCTGACCTTTTAATGTTTATATTCTTTACTTCAGGGAGCTATCCCAAAGTCTAGATGTGCCAAATGGTCTTGAAAATAGTCTCTCCTGCAAGCTAGCTGTGATGGTCACCCAGGTATAATTTAAACTGCCATTTTCATTCTGGCATTGTTGGCCTTAAGTAACTTCAGACTTTCTACAGTTTGTCCCAACAGATCATAAGTTCAAAATCTGTGAGCGTTTTTTAAAATTGTGAAATTAGTTTTTTGCATATTATTGATGTGTCTGTCATCTTGGCATATATTATGCAATATTGTACCGCATAATATAATGAAAAATAAGTTTTATATTTCTGTGAAAATAGAAGCACAGGCTCAATTTACATTCACAGTACCTATTTTATGATACTTATACAGTTTCATGTGCAGTTACAGTTATGTGTAGCATTATAAACAATATTTCAGAGTTGGCAAAATTTTTGAGTGTGTCATCACTTGAAGGTGGTAGTCTAAATTAGCTGTGCATAATTGAAGTGTGCGGACAATTGATGAGACCTGTACCTCTACTAGTATTCCACTGTGACACATGCTGTATTAAATGCGTTTTGGTGAGCCTGGCTCAGCTCCTACAGCCCACTTTACAAATAGCCACTGGCTTGGCAATATTTTCATTACTCACTCAAAAGAGAGCCAAGATTAATTGGAGACAGATACTTTCTTTCACCCCATTAGGCAATGGTGCTTCCAAATTACACTTGAGGAGAATTGCAACTGCACATACAAACCACAAGCCTCAAAGGGACTTCCACAGTACACAGAGACTGGAATATGGAATTCTGTTAAATTAAATATTAAACATACATATTTTAAAACAAGAAGGCAATATGTCTAATGTAGAGCTCTGCAAGCGAGCCAATCTCTTAAGTCAGACATGAAATACTGAGTGAAACAGATTGGAACACAAGGTGCTTCATTCTGACTCCACACAACTTTGGTGCATGCTTTTAATTTACGTAAGTTACTCCTGACTTATGCTGGTATCAGAGAGATCAGAATGAGGCACTAAGACTGTGAAACTGCACACCTGGTGTCACATTGCTGGTTCATTGATCAAATATCTCTTATTTACTGTCTAAATGACTGGGTACCCCAGTAAAAAAAGTTGATCGGTTCTACTGATATCTGCTGGTCCATTTTTAACTGCTCAGTTATGACTGTTTTAAAGCATGAAGCAAAGAAAATAGACAATTTTTCTAAGGTTAAATTTCCCATTTCTATGTTCAGCGTTAGGTTATGTAATAACAGTTCTGTAAAAGAAAAGTGTACTCTTCATCTTCGAAAAAAATAGAAGTTACAGGCTTCAGTGTGATGTATCATGCCTTTGAAATCAAGTTGGTATCAGATTCTGTACTTTCCAATGGATCTGACTGAAACTGGGTTGAAATGTCATCTAAATGCAGTTTGTGGCAATTTACTTGGTCTGAAAAAGGCCATAGAAATAATGCTTAAAAAAAGTAAACCCAACTTCTCATTTCTCTAGAATGTAAAATTGCACCTACATGTATGTTCAGGGCACATCCTCTTTATTCAGTGGTGTATCTATTTACTTTTTTAGTACTGCTGTTCCCATAGCATTCGTAATATGGATGTCATCCCAAACTGTACGTGAGATTTTAAATGTTCCTACGGCTATTTTCTTAGCTGGGTTGGATATCAGCAGAAGTAGAGTTGGACCTAAAAATAACACCACCAACAGTTCTTTCTGAAATAAAATACGATTTATAGTATATAATAGCACAGTATGCTACCAGGGATATTATATAAATAACATGAAAAATAACAGGGAACTATTCTATACCATCAGTTTTAAGGAAAATGTCTTTGTTAGAATTTAAAGGAAGTTCTGGGAGATAAAATGGCCTGTGGGAATCATAGACAAGGAAAGATAGGCGAAACTATGTTACTGTTGAAGTTGCCATCTGTCTGTAGGATATATACAACTGTTCATGGTAAAAACAAGAAATACTTTGGTTTAAGTTGGCAGCAATATATAGTTTTAGAAAAAACAAACTCAATAAAATAATCATTTACCATTAATACTGTGCAAGGTTACTAAATGTATAAGCTGGTTATTTCTTAAACTCCAGAAAGAGCACTGTTTCATATAGTAAAATAATTTCTAGAAGGATTTGCATAAAATGTTGTTTATCTAATTATGAGTAAAAAATCTTAAATTGGGAAGAAGGGTTCAAATCTTAAGTCAAGTTTTCAGCTCACATTTTATAACTACCCTTGTCCATTTAAAAACTTTTAGGAAAAAAAATGCTTGGAACTTCACAGAAAAGAGGCTTTGAGCATAAAGAATCCATTGAGTTAAGAAATCACCTGCAGAAAAACTGTTATGATCCACTTTAAGAAAACCTCCTGAAAGGAATGACAGTAAATGAATTCTACATGGTGGTGTTTGTCTATATAAACTGTTTTCATGCATATGTCCCAAGTTGCACCCTTCTATCCTATAGCCACATGGGGAAACCTTTGGAAAGTCAGTGACCTTTCTGAAGTTTTCACTGGACTTTCTGTAGCTGTGCAAGTTGGCCTTTTGCTTCACGGCTCTTCCATTTCCATGTCAGGCTCTTCATCTCACCTTCACTCCACACTTGTCCTTCATCTGGCTTGCCCTTTCTTTGCCTCAAGTCTAACCTTCCCTTTTCTTTCCATTTAGTTTACATTTTCCTAAGCTAATTACAAGAAGTAAGTTGTGGCATTTGTTTTCTGCTCTTATGTTACTTATTCTGCCTTGTTCTTTCCCATTCGTTCCCCTTATCTCTTTGAGTTGTGAAGGGAAAATCCAAAATAGCTGTTGGGTCTTTTAAAAACCAGGACTGCACAAGGTAGTCATGTTCTCTTCTGTGCTTTCAATATCCCCATCTCAGTGTCGTTTCATGTAACCTCATATCCTGGTCTACCACCTGTCTTCCCTGTCTTTATGTCTTTTGTGCTCCCTATTTGCTCCATCCTCTAATATATACACCTGCATTTCCAGAGAAGCTGGCATAATATGTGGTTTGTCCAGGCTTCAACCTGGAGAGGAAACATTAATGATCTAGTCAGTTGTCCTGACATACCTGAAATAACACCCAAGTGCAGGAAGGCATTTCAGGGTCTGAATCCTTGTTTCATGGCAATGGAAAATTTCAGATAAGAGGCAGATTTTACTCATTCCTGTTCTCAGCTCTTTCTACTGCTTGGTTGGGTGCCACACATCTCAGTGTGATAGCTGTAATCCCAATAGGAAACAAACTGTCATTGTCCACACAGTCAGTTCAACCCCCAGATCTGGGCAGCTGCCTTTAGTTACTGCACCCTAAGCTTTTGGGGACAGGGAGCACCTATTTTACTTTCCGTGTTTACTGCCTTGTTCACTAAAACTCCTTTTTTGGTTAGTGCTTGGGAAATAACATAGTACAAGCAATTAATATCATTCCATCAAAAAAGCAAGTCTGAGGTCCTGTATATATACCAATGTAAAGCTTTTTATGGTTTTAAAATTTACCTAGTCGCCCTGAAGGACATGCAGATATTTTGAAGATATGTATGGCCCTTAGAAACCAGTGCACACCCTAGGATACATTCATTCTTCTTTCATTTCCATTTACAGAAATTTGTTTTCCCTCTTTTGTAGCACAGCATTAAGCAATAATTACTATGTTGATAGTGATGCTGAATGTACTTGCATGTAGGGGAAATCGTGCTATGTGGAGCTATTAGCTACATTTGCCCCGTAGCACTTTACTGCATTGACTCTGCTGGGATTTTGACTATGTTTGAGTTGGTTTCTATTTAGATCTCCTGAGTGATGACTGTGTAATGCATCTGTGGGGCTGGAGTTGTATTTTAATCTGTATTCTTTGACTGTAGACCCAGAAGACGGTTAGCCTGGCCCACATTACCTGTAGGGCTAAGACCTTGGGATTGAAGGCTTATCTAATGATTTTAAAGTCTTCTCAGTCTGAAGGATTTGGATTTATGCCTTTTAATTTAACCAAAGAAAGAATGATTTATTGATTTGGCTTTATACTAGCTATATAATGTAAATATAATGTATTAAAATCTCTAAATACCTTAGGCAAAATCTTGTTTGCATAATTTGTGTAAACCGAGCATTGTGGTTCTGATCCAGCAAAACACTTCAGCATAGATTTAAACTTAAGCATGTTAAATAGTCCTGTTGAAGTCACTGGCACAGTTCATGGCATCAGGTTAAATGTGTGTAAAAATGCCTTTAAGCTCCAAGGTCAGAACAATCATTACTTTGCAAGATCAAGGCCTGGTGCCCTAATGTTTTGCCGTTATCTTGTACTACCACTATAACAACATGACTACAGGATAAAAAATAATAAGAAAAAATCCTAGACTTGAAGCCCAGATTCTCAGTGTTTCCAGCCAAACCTACTTATGCAGTAAAGAGGAGTAATGATGTTTTCAGTCTTATATGAATGTAAATGGATTTGGCTATTGGTTGAGTTATATTTCAGTTCTTTTTAAGTGTTTGTTTTAATAAGCTCCCAGGGGCTTGCTTGTCTAACATGTCACCTTTACCTACAGTACACTGACACCACTGCAGCTGAGAGCTAAATTAGAATCTGGTTGTAGGATATGGAAAGAATTTACTTACCAGTCATTGGTAGCCAATGGATTTGGCCAGTGACTTCACTGCTTGTAGTTGTAAGAATAAAACAAATTCACAATGAGGTAGATATGGTTTCAAATAACTTTCCAGTATTACAAA
>NW_008824287.1:487463-534803 GCF_000699105.1 Pygoscelis adeliae | reverse complement strand
CACAAGATTTTTAAGACTTGTGTGTAAGACTGCGAGCCATTTACTCCCACTTTAAACATAATGTAACAAATAAAACATTAAAAAATAAACAAAGCCAAATTTTTGTCATGTTCAGTGAGGTTTTGAGTTTTCTACATACCTTCCTCCACCCTCCCTTCAGATTCATCTTCCCTCTTGTAATGGTATACACCTAATAGATAATATGGAAATAACAACTAAAAAGTAGTCTCAAATTTGATTTAAGGAAGCATTTATTTGTCTGTCACCTCATTTTTGGATATTTCATCGCTTGTCCACATCTAGTTGGAGAAGTTGGTTCAGGTAACGTATTCTGCAACCCTTTTTGCAGTTCTCTATAAATATGCTGAATGTCTGTGTGTAAAGTGAATCCCGCCATTGCTCAGCAGTGCTTTTTGTAGCGTATGAGTAAGGTGTGCACTTGAGGCCTTCTGCATAAGAGATCCATGCTAATCCTGGAGTTCTTTGTCCTTGCCATGCACATGTTTAGTGAGACTTTATCTCTGTTGTCCTTAAGCCTTGAAAGCTGAAAGGTGACTCTAAAAAGACTTCAGCTTGTATGTCAGAAGGGAATCTGGGATATATCTTTATATCACATAGGAATGAGAAAATAAATATGAAAATATTTTGATGCAGATTATAAGATAATGTAAACCAAGGAACTGTAGTTCAGGTGGCCCAAGCTGGCTAAGTGCATCCCTACTGTTGACCCCAAGTATTTGAATATATATACTAGAAGAGAAGAACTAAGGCTCATGACAACCTAATGGATTTCTAGAACGCATAGCTGGGAGATATTGCATGTAGCCTGTGATCCGTTCTTGATTGCAGTGTGGTTTTAGTAGCCCTTACTTTTCTGCACTCTTAGGAAAGTATTTTTGAATCAAAGAATAGTGCCATGAAGAACGACATCAAACTTACATGTAAGGGAGGCTAGTGCCATCCTTATTTTAAGACATCATGTAACATTCAAATGTATTTTATTTTAGAAGATCATAATAGTACGGAAAAAGAGAAAGAGAGTATTTCTAGAAAATGCTAGCTCCTGTTGAAGTGCTGCTATTATCCACAAATACTGAAAGCAATATTTATCTTTGTTTTGAAGACAAAATAACATACAAATAACATGAGGAGACAGGAGCTTTTTAACATAAAGCAGTAGGTACTTAACTGAAAACTGTTTTTTCACTTCTTAGGAAATATAACATACAGCTTAAAGCCTTTTTAATACTCTTTAAAAAGAGATCTTACATGGCAACCAATCATATTGGTACATGAAAAGAACTGCATTCTCTGACAAAGATCCTCTTTTTCGTGTTTTCAAACAGCAGCTGAGCACCATACTGTGGCAGTAGAGAACAATCTGAGAAAATGAACACAGATTGAAAAGGTCTCAGTTACGTGACATTTTCAATGAAAAAAAAGTCAGGCCTAGGCCCACAGTTAAAAGTTTTCACTCAGAATTCCCTAGAATTGTGGACATGCCTTTCTACAGAAAGTGTTTGTTTTTCTGAACTACATTGTCTGATGTTCTAATAAATGTGTAACATGGAGGAAGACAAAGGAGAGATACCATCCATTTCAGGAATTTTCATAAGTATGCATGAAAGAAAAATCAGTTTCAGAAATCAGTTTTCTCCCTTTTATTTTGAATTTCACATTAATTGCATCCAATTTTGCACTTAGTCTTAATAAGTTGAATTTTAAGAGGACTGTTACTTTCTCAAAATATAAAGACTTCAGGATTTTCTAATACATATATTTCTTTTCCATTTAGATTTTCTGCATTAAGGTAGATTATAATAATGCATTAATATCCATCATGATATTTTTAATCAGCTTCTTAGTTCATTAGTAACAATTGCACATTTTTAAAGTTTTGGTTTTGTTTTTTTTTTTTAATCTAAGTAGCTTAGAATTAAAATATTAACTAGTCTTCACATTTATGAAAGCTGCACTGTTCTGCAGCATGGAATGAGAGAAAGTCTTATGCCTATCATTAAAGAAAACCCAGATTTTTTTAGAACTTTTGCTCTGACAGCCTCCAAAACATTGCATAAATGTCACTGAGTTAAGGCTCATAACATTCTTCTGACTGTAGTGTCATTTTATAGGGAAGGAGACTATTGCAGAAACCTGGATCATTTAGAAGCAGTCTGTGGTAAAGATTTTGGTATTCATTTTCGGAGCTTGGCCACACTAAACAGAGTTAGTTTATATGGAGTTTCACTTCAGAATTGAGGGGTCAAATTGCTGTCAGGACGATGGACAGTGCAGGCGATTTGTCTTTTCGAAGCACTCGCACAACACTTTCACATGCAGTTTTGATAAGCGGAAAACACAAACTTTTTCTTTCAGAAGTCCTGATACACAAAATTGAAGCCCAACTTTTGATAGTTACACACTGAAAAGTTTAATGTTTTCAAAACCAGGCCCTATTTGCAACTGCTGAGCTCTTCAAAGTATGGTCCACGGTGTTCAAGAAAATAATTAGAAATGGAGTCTGCTATTTTGCACAGTTCATGTGATTCAAGACCTCAGGTCTGCTTTTCTTATTTGCCTCCTGAGAATGAAAAATGGCCAGTAAGGTGTTATGTCTGATGGAAAATTTATAGGAATGTCAGAAATGACTGATTAAGGGCACTTTATAGATTAACAGATGAAGACTAAAACAGAGGTTGATGGTACTGTGTTGGAAAAATAGGAGATATTTTGGAAACACAGTGAGGCACATCAAGATTTGTCTTAGACCTGGACATAGATATTAAACCAAACAATGAATATTTCAAATTCTGAAAGGTAATGGGTAGAACAAGAATAGTGTTACTACTCCTAACAGGGTGCTTGTGCTGGTTCTGGCTGGGATGGAGTTAGTTTTCTTCACAGTAGTTAGTATGGGGCCGTGTTTTGGATTTGTGCTGGAAACAGTGTTGATAACACAGGGATGCTTTCGTTATTGCTGAGCAGTGCTTACACAGAGTCAAGGCCTTTCTGCTTCTCACACCACCCCACCGGCGAGTAGGCTGGGGGTGCACAAGAAGCTGGGGGGGGACACAGCCGGGACAGCTGACCCCAACTGACCAAAGGGATATTCCATACCATATGACGTCATGCTCAGCATATAAAGCTGGGGGAAGAAGAAGGAAGGGGGGGACGTGCAGAGTGATGGCGTTTGTCTTCCCAAGTAACCGTTACGTGTGATGGAGCCCTGCTTTCCTGGAGATGGCTGAACACCTGCCTGCCAGTGGGAAGGAGTGAATTAATTCCTTGTTTTGCTTTGCTTGTGTGCCTGGCTTTTGGTTTGCCTATTAAACTGTCTTTATCTCAACCCACGGGTTTTCTCCCTTTTACCCTTCCGATTCTCTCCCCCATCCCACTGCAGGGGGAGTGAATGAGCAGCTGTGTGGTGCTTAGTTGCTGGCTGGGCTTAAACCATGACAGTGCTCAAAAGCATTGCACCTTCTTTGTTTACAGTGAGTGGAAATGCATAATCTCCATATTGCCCTGTAGTCTGTCTCTTTCTCTAAAGCTTAAGGAAATGGTCTAGATCTCTAGGCAATCAAGTTAGCAACAGAAAGTACCCAGTATCTTCTGCATGAGGATCATCTCTTCTTATAGGCATTAATGATATTGTAGGGTCCCAGAGAACTCATAAAAGTTGTGTTGTGTTTTTTTTTGTTTTTTTTTTTTTTTTTAATTGTGGTGGCCTCTTTATCTCTATGAAGAATCCAGACAGTATATATCCTCACTCTCAAGAGAACAAACTGCTCAGAATGTGAACTCAGGAAAAAAGAATACGTGTTTCAAAGGTGTACTTTTCTGCTGTTGTAATCATTCTTACAAGATACTGTGGCAGCACCAAGTTTGCCTTCAGCTCCAGCTGATTTTGAAATCCTTCACAGCTTTAGGAATAAAACTGCACATATCCTCTAGATTTCTTTTATAGAAATAGATAAGATTTTGTAACAGCAAATAACACTGCAGAGCTGAACAAAATTGTCCTCCCATAAATGAGACTTGGATGCACTCAGACCAAATAACATTGTAGACTCATACTACGCAGACTCATAGAAAGACAAAGAAAAAGATATTATATTCTTCATGGTCAAACAGAATTCCTGAATGTCCATCTTGGCTGAAATTCCCATTAGCCGTGGCAACCAATGAGAGAAATATACAGCAACAGGTAACATCTAATTTAATGCTGACAAAGAGGTGGTATGCATTGATCTGTTTGGCCGAAAACTTCATTCTTTTTCATTCCTATAATTCAGATTTTCTCATTACTGGACACAGATGGCAAAATATAATTTTATTAACTATAACTATTTGTTTTGCAGTTCATCCATTAGATTCCAAAGAATACAGAGACTAGTTTATGCTGGTCATTAACGAAAACAAGTTAGTAGTTAGAGCTATACTACAAATGGCTATAGATGTTGCATACAGTGCTTCAAGATCATTTGTTGCTACGACAATAATGAAGCAGAATAGCTGTGGTCTCTGAAATCTCAGATTTTTCATCTTCCCAGAAAAATACAGGTAAATACAAAATCTTCTTTGAGAGAGCTGGACTTCCTTCAGAACTACAATGAATTTATGTATGTGTGTTACAAAATAAGTAAGCCACCCTCTGCTCATTTGAAAGTTGGATCAGAAAAAAGGAAAACGAATGGATTGTGAAGCTCCTGGACAACAACCACCTCCCCTGTTATTTATTGCCAACATCAATATAAACTACCAGGTAAGTACCAAGGAAAGTAAACTAATGGTTCCTGTATACTTACCAACCATATCCAAAATCTCCAGTATCAGCCAAGCACACTTTTGGTAGAAGCGAATGAGGACTGCATGTCAAAATCCTTTCCTGATTTCACGTATCTTTCCTTTACCTAATAAGAAGTGCACTTGTGTTCATTTTTTAACATCTGGGGAACAAATTGGATTCTGGAAATTATTTCCACCCTAGTTTCATGTATTTCTAAATAATGGCACAAATTTCCTGACATGTTCCATCTGAAAACTTACTCTGAAAGGAAGGAAGTTCTCTCCTGCAACTGGTGACCACAGAGTAGTTGCTCCATAATCCCTTTTCCTAAATAACCTAGGGGAGTGACCATTTTTTATGTCTATATATTTTTAAAAATGCAGATAAGCTCTCTTTTCTTTCATACTGTCACAAATACTTAACTTTACCTGCAGTAATGCTGAATCACAGCAAGAGGTTTACAAAATCGTGGACTGGTGGTGATTAACATCCATAAACTACTAGCTCACAAAGGTATCTTCTTTGATTAATTTCAGAAGTTGGTGAAATCTGCTCCATGTGCTAGGATGTAGGATAGCCTGTACTCTGACAGCAGCATACACTATATAAGCTATTGGAAAACATCAGAGAGGTATCTTTAACAGAACAGGGAGCCCATGTGCACGAGCAGACAATTCAGAACATCAGGCTTCTCTGGGACTTGTTATTACACAGAAATTTACTAGAAATAACAAAGGTGTTTGGACTTTGAACATTTTCTTTCTTTGATTCAAAAATACTCCATAATGATTATAAGGCAATGATCACAGTCTACTGCATAAAAGTAATGTGTTATGATAGTAAGCCTCTGGAACTGATCACGTGTCATCAGATCTCCCTGACCACTCTTAACTTACCAGTATACCACTGATGGCAGATGTATTTCAACAAAGATCATGGATAGAATTCCTTACAGCAGCTTCATACTATATTCCATATGCTGGGAATACCCATCTGCACCCCTGTTTGCAGCCAACACGAATATGAAATTTTACAGCTTTCTTTTGTTCCAGGGACATTCTGAGTTAAATCTCTCTAGGAGACACCTTCACCATGTCACAGTTGGGTAAGCTGATTATATGTTGTTTACTCGAATCATCCTGAATGCCAAAAGAGTAAAACATTTCTCACGTTAATAGATAACATACAGCCAAGATTTCTTCTTTTCAGATATCCATTGTATTTTTTTTCTCTCATTCTAACACAGAAGAAAATCGTTTCATGCCAATCTTCTTTTGCATCTTAAAGCATTACATGTGGATGTATCCTGGTTTCAGAAGGTCATATTCATTACAAGTGTAAACACGCTATCTAACAATAAACTGGAATCTACTGAATGTCATTAATTTCTATAAGGAAAAATATGTTATGTGATAATTTTTACATTTCCTGTCTTCCAATCAATACTATTTGAGGTATTTATTGTTGCTAATTTTGGAAAACCTCTCCTCTCCTCCTCTCCTTTCCTTTTTTTCTTTCTTTTTTTTTTTTTAAATTCATATAGCATCTGAAAGTGCCACAGTCAAACTGAATATTTCATAATATTGCATTCAGTTTCTATAAAATTTGTCAAAGGCCTTTTAAGCTTTTTTCACTATTATCAAAACTACCTCCATTGTTTCTTTCATTTCTTACGACACCTACACTGAAGCATTGGTTACAGTCTCATTACTCTTTCTCCACCAGTTACCTTCCTTCTGAGCATAATGTCTGTTACAGAGGCAGCAATACAAGGAGATCCGATATCTAACCTCTCCTGTGCTGTGTTTCATTACAACAAAAGTTTTCCTAGATTACATCCAAAATGTTTTCTCAAAGTTGTTTCAGAATTAACCAAATTATTAAATTATCTGTGTCTTTTCTTAAGCTTCCTGCCAGTTTTGAGAATATCATTCGCTTCTAAGTTTCTAGAAAGGCTTTAGACTTCTGCTTTCACAGAACTAAATTCTTCAGGTATCATCTTGATTTATTATCTCATTACATGATTTCAATACAGGTCTTCTACTCTTAACAATATAAAAAAAAAAAAACAAACAAAAGAAAGGCAGACACGAACTGCTTCAGTAGCACCTTGTAGATACATTCTGACTATCTGTTGGGTAAATCAGTGGGGGACCTACTGGAGTGTTTTACATGCATTATGTGGTTAGGATTGGCTTCTGTTCTGATTTCTTTGGATAGAACAGTTCTGACGTAGTTTCTTCTTCAGCAGAGGAAGCATTCATTTCTTTAATTTATGATTTGGGAGTTTCTCACGGTGGCGTGCATACAGAGGTGACCATAAGAAATGTTAAGGTTATGTACAAAGAAATGTCTATTTTCTGTAAAAGCACCGTGCACCTTCCTGCACCTCGGGTTCATATAATTTACTATGGCAGAGAAAACAGGAGCTCCAGAGCCGTGGCCAGCCGTAAAAGCAGGAAAAAACTGGACATAAGTCTTTAATAAAAATAGATGAGGTCATCCAGTTACCATAAGATACATGTAGATGTTTTCAGCAGCTGTTTGTCTTTCAGTGTCACAGATGAGACCATGATGACATACAGCCTTTGTGCTTGCTTAACGTTCAGAAGACACTTATGACAAATAGGGTCACATAATGATGATGCTTACCAGATTTGGGAATATGTATTGCTACCATGACTTCAGAGGTCAGTTTTAGCTTTTTGAATTTCAGATTAGGGTCCAATCATCTTCAACCCCACCGTAAGTTTTGGGAAATTATCTGTGACGAATGAAAGATGCAGAACTGGGTTTTTTTCCCCATATATTGGTAATGTTGGAACTCAGGTTATTCCTTTTCTTTACAGATTATGAATGACTGTGAAATACAAGAGCCTTAGAGCAACTGTGCGTATCAAAGAACTTGAATGTGACCGTGTTTGTGTTAAACAGGATTGAAATATGCAATACTTATCTTGATTCTGAGACTAGATACTAAGTTGGGTCAATGATAGCTCATGACAATAGTTTCAAAGGCAATTTTTAATATTTTAATGTCTATAATCCTCTGCAAGTGAGCCAAGAAATGCACTCAGGAGTGTCTTCATTCTGCTCGAAGTCATCTGCAAGTTCCTACTACACTCAGTGAATTTTCACAAGAAAGGTGATACTTGAGAACTTGCAGAATTTGTGTATAGTGTTACATTTCCAGAATGGATATCCAGCCCCTAATAATTTACAGTTTTTTAATTTAAGACATCTATTTTAATAAGTCCCAAAATAAGATTATTTCCCTCATCCTGATCTGTATTGAAGACTTCCGAGCATGTCCCTTGGAAGAAATGAAACAGTAAAGGGCAACTGTTGGAATTCAGGGATGCTAGAAAGGGGAAATGTCTTATAGTCACATAATCCAAATATCTAAAAAAAACTTGCTTAAATGTAGCTGCCATTGTTAAATTTCTGTGCTCCTTGCAAGTGCCTAGTTGTTCCGGAAAGGGAAGTGTGTGCGTTTGGTTTCATCCATCAGAGAGCTCAGAGACAGAATAATGTTCAATCATGATGTTAATCACAGCACAACAGTTTCTACCGAAATTACTCTATAGAGGATTTATTCTCCCATCTATGCAGGTGCATAAAGAATTCTTCTAATGGGTGGTGCATATACTCTTGTAAAAGAATTGACTCCTTTGTATTAAAATTACATGCCTGGGATTTTAACATAAAAACTGAAAAATCCCACTGTGCAAAACTGACTTAAACTTAATTTCCCTCTCCCCCTTTTACAATGTCAAGATGCCTGAGTGCTCAAATGACTGAATAAGTACTAAATATTTAATGCATGGAGGTTACATTAACTGAGTCTTTGATCTGAAACTTCTTAAAAACATCTTAAAAGCCCTTCAAAAATGGGTTAGTATTTCATTACAGTCACTTAAAATAGATTTATTTTATCAAAACATCCTGTCAGAAACCCCAAAGCTGTGATTAATAACCTACAGCATTTTGAGTAAAGCATCTCCTAATAATAGTTTCTTAGTGTATGAACAGATTGCCTGTTGTGGGTAAGAAGTAGCCGGCCCTGTCGCCTCTGTCTGGCACTCGCACGTATGTGTTTCTCTGCTGAGAGTTTGAGCAGGTATATACATTAGAATCCACAGTGGAATTCTGCATGCTTGATGCTATTCAAACACAACGTCTCTCATTTAATTCTGAGATAAACTGTTTTTCTTAATGGAATAAATTTAGTAGGGCAGTTTTGTACAGATGTTTTTGTATAGTAATATTTACAAGTATTTGGGCAACACGAACAATGGGATAGATCAATAATTAATATCATCCTGGGAAAATCCTGCTTGTTTTTAATCTGCACAGTGTAATTTGAGAGCATCTCTGGCTGTGTCAAGACTGTCCTTTAGATTTTTTTTATTGTTCAAGGGCAACGGACTACAGTATGATATTGTGTGAGTATCTGCTAGATGTGTAGAAGACAGAAGCATACACAGAGGCAGGTTTCTATATGATGAATTTCTACTGCATCCAGCAGACCTTTCATGAGAGAAATTGGTCCACCCAAATCTATCCTTCCCCCTTGTTGTAGTTTTCCTTGTCATTGGCTTTGTTCACCTCTAGATCCCACTCTGAAATTCCCACTGTTGTTTTCCTAACTCAGCGTGTTGTGTCCTAACACAACACGAACACACAACTTAGGATCTTAAATGATTAACCACAAACCACCTGGTCACTCTGGTGCTGAATTTTGAAATGTAGTTCTAAGTTCATGAGTTTTTAGCTCATGCCCATCATTTCTACTTCTTAATTCATACCTGCTTAACCAGTGGAAAGGAAGCTGAAAAGATTAGTTTAGGAACTGGCCTGTTTCTGTCTCCTCAAGAATTACTAGATTAAAGGAAAATGTTAAGTGTATTCTAGGATAATAAAGGAAATAAACACTAGATTCTGAGCTCACTGTAGGATCATATGTACTCATTTGCCATTACTTTGTCAAAGCAAAAGTTAAGGATTTCTTCTCGAGTCTCCCACAATACTAGTGAAAGGCACATGGTTAAACCCGCGTGAACCACTTTGAAAATATATTCCTTGTTTCTTAAGGGAAATGCCCCTTTGTCAGTGTATAGCTTGCATAGAAGATGTTTTGCATTTAAAAACCATGTGCAGATTGAATCCAGTTATACAAAGCAAAGCTGGTTTTCTGTGGAGTTCTTTTGTAGTACCAACATTAAAAGGGTTGTTATAAATAAAAGTGGAATATAACTATAAATGCCCTTCTGAGGAAAAAAAAATCCTTGATTACCTTTGAATTCTTTTGCCCTTTAAAAAGGTTATATTTAACTGGTTCGGTTTCTTACCTGATGTTTCAGTTCCCAAGGGAAATCAACCTCCAGTACGAACTGTTTCAATTGGGCTACATGACTTTACTTTGTGTCTTGCATTTGTTAACAGATAGGTTGTATAACACTGCAGGCTAAACATACATTGCTCCGTTTTCAGCTACCGTTGGTACTCCTGTGTTCAGGGGGATGACCAGAGAAGTGGGAAATGGTTTTCAAAAGTTCTGCTGAAATTAACCCCTCCTGGTAATAGCATAAACTGCTTGGAAGTAGAGGCTTCAGGAGCAGTGTGAGGCTATAAATCTTAAACTCTAAACATATATTTAATATTTTGATGTGCTACTTATCATCCATGTTTTTTTATGATCAAAAAGAAGTGGGTCAAATTCTGCTCTTATTCCCAATGGCATATAATCTGTGGAAGCGCTATTGACTGGAACAGAATTTCCTTTAGTTACCGATGCTGTAACTGAGAAAGTAAGTGGAGCATGTGTGTGCTGCCTCACTGAAATGCAGGACGCTGAATTCTAGGGGGGTATTTTCCATTTTTAGGTAGTTTGGTATTGAACAGCGTTAGATTCATTATTCTTATATTTCCATCAAGTACTGCTTTCCTGGTAGAGGAGGAGATGAAAGGACCTTTTAAAAAAATATCAATAGCAAAAAAGAAAGGAAAGAAAAAGATGTTTCATCCAGGCTTTTTTTTAGTCACCGATCAATAGCCCCACGAGAGTGCCGTATTTAGAGGAGAAAGGAAAGCAAGCAAGAATCTTAACTAACTAGCAGGAAGTTGATTGTAGCATGCTGGTGTTCAGGCAACTGATAAGAGAGGAGGAAACATTTGTGCTGAGAATCAGCAAAGCAGGAACATGCGTTACCACTTTGCCTATTTCATTTCGCAAGTCCAACATACTGCACATAGGCTCTGGAGATAAATTTAGACTAGTTTTGTTAATTGCATGGCACAAAATTTGGAATGGGATGGACAATCCCATTGCTATGGCAAAGGATATTTTGATTCAGTATACAATAACATTTGTATTTGAGATGCTACATTCATGGTAGAAATAAGAATAAATTATTGTATAGATTGGCAACAATCTGTATGTCCCTTGTGCTGTAAGGTGGTACACTGGAGGTATCCACCAATCGTTGTCCTGGCAGCTAATTCCTTGCAATAGGCGATGATGTATATGGTATTATGATTTTTACCTATATAAATTCAGCGAGCTAAGTTAAAGCTTTCTGTGTTTCACTGTTGTACAGTCTATGTAAGTGAAAAAGGATCTAGGCTAAGACAACATGCTTGTATTTCAGAGCTGGAGAATACTTTAAGGCCTTGCTTCTGTGCTGAATTTATTTTTTATTTTCTTTTTTATTTATTAAAAATGCATATTCTACCCAGAATGATTCCTGGAGTTTTTTTGAGCACTGCTGAGTAAGCCAAACTATCTATACATTTCTTTAGAGTCACCAGTGCTCTTGGCAGGCACCGTTATTTTTGCAGTCACTTACCGATTGCATTTTTTTAAAATAAAGCTTTTGTGCTTTTTTAGTGTTAGATTAAAAGAAAAATAAAACAATTACTTCAAATTTCAATGTCTAATAAAATAACATTATTTAAAAAAAAAATCCTTCCAGAACACTTTTTTCTGTCTCATTCCTCGCCCCCCGCCCCTCAAGTTTATTCCTTTTATTCACTGTGAGCATGTCTTGTCTTGCCTTTAGGCTGAATAAACTGCTGTACCACATCTTCAGTGTGAAACCCGTACAGTGACAGACTGATGTTACATTAACTCTTTCAAAGTCTTTTTTTAAGTATTAGTATAAACTGTTTGCATGCCTCTTTCTGTAAACTAAGTTTATTTAAAGTTGTTTAAGAGGCAGAAATAAATCCATCTCTACCTTCTCCATTCTGGTTTACTATGCACCTGAAGTTATTCTAAGTTCAGGGTTAGTGGTTAGACAGTGAAGTTAGACTCCTAAGAGGGTCAAGAATTTTGAATTATATTTGCAGTTCTAGAGTTGTTGTGTGTATTTTTAGCAAAACACTGGCATGCTTTGTAGGATTTTTTTCTGTGATTCTGTTGATATTTGCACAGGAAGTTTGAATTAGAATGATGAAATATTCACTCTGATGCATAATGGTGTGATCCCCTTCACAGCCACACCATTCACAGCTGGGATTTTGCTCATGCTATTTTGCATATGGCCATCTATCATGCAATAAATTGATTTTCCTGTCTGCTATTCTCATCTTTTTAAGCCTTCATATTCCTGCAGAGTTGATTCTGCTCTTCCTTACTTGTCCTATGTATAATTTCTTTGTCATAACTAACTTTAGTTATGACACGTTTCATAATTCTTAGCTAAACGATTGTTACATTTTAAAATGTGGTAGCTCAATACTCTCTCTTCAGGTAAGCTATTGATTACTATTTTCCTTTAGGGAAATTATTTTAGCTCTTTAGGTTCTGAGCAATTTTTTTACTCAACAAACTACTGTAACAACTATCTTTGTCCAAGAAACTTTGCAACACTTAAAAGACTGGCCTGTAATCTTTTATGCAGGAAAAAGACTTATCAAAATATGGTAAGACTGTTGCCACAAAATCTTAGCTGAGAATTAGCTTCAGTCTTAATTTCTTGTATGTGTCATCTCTATACGGCTTATGTTCTGGATTGCATTTGACCATGCAACTTGCTCAGCTAACTAGGGAAGAATGGAAATCTGCCTTGAGAAAAAATGTTCCCCTGCCTCGCTTTTTGCATAGTTGTTATTTTAATCAATATCAGAGTAGTAAAGCTTCAGTGTGATCGAGGCTTTCTCAGTTTCCATCTCTCTGTAAAGACACTTCCCTGTCTAGGTTCAGTAAGTGCCCTGAAGGTCTGCAGCAGCATCCAGACTCTTTACTGCCTTTAACTTCTCCCCCAGCTCTTCCTGCTGTGTCAGCCAAAGTGTTTACAACTTACCCTTTCTACTATTCAGCATCACCCAAAATCAGTGTTGCCCACTTATTCCCTACTTTGGTTTGCTGTCTTAGCAGACCATGTATCCTGATATGCAAATTGCTTCTTTGGTTTTCATCAAGCTTTTGGTATTTGGAAGCAGATTACTGTAATTTATTTCAGAAGTAACTAGTATGATTTGCTTTTGTTCTACTTTGCTTAGAATTGTTTGATGTCATAACTGTCATTCAGGGCAGTAAGTTGGGAACAGGAGCTTTTAATCATTTTTATTCTTCATCATCTTCATTCATATTGCTCTAACATTCAGCCTGTAACCAGAGTAATAGCACGTATACTCTGTGGTTTTAACGCTCTTTGCATCAATGTTAACTTTGTGTGTGTGCAGAAAAGATCCCCTAAACCTCATAATGCAAAATAATTTTATTTGCGGGCATATGGGAGTTAAACTTTCTTTCCCTTACAGTTTTCATTAGAGAGAGGCTTACTGGTACCATGGCAGAATGCTCAAATAAGCATTTTAATGTTGAATAAAGGTCAATACGCTGGAATTTGAAACCATTAATCCTTTTGCTCTTAAAGCAGGTAGAACTTTTACAGACTACATAACGCATTAAAGAGTAGACTCTTAAAGTTCTGAAGAGGAGAAACACACCTTCAAATTACCAATTTAGATTTCTAGAACTTTTCATCTTCTGTTGTTTTAAGCAAAGTAAGTTTTGGGGGTTTTTTTGGGGGGTGTGTGTTTTTTAATATTATTTTATTATTTCCCATTGTTATGGTGGGAAAGGATATTTCTGAGTTCATACAGCTATGGAAAAAGAGTCCCCAGTGTATGAAAAGACCATGTGTAGTGGAGACAATGCCAGTACTTTCATGTTGCACTAGTTATATCAGTCTATGTGTATAGAGGCCCTCCTGTTCAGAGGAAAAGAAGTTTGGGCTCACTTTAAATTAATTTCTGGACTTTGAACAGTTGTGGCAGCCCTCTAGGACATCACAGATTGTTAAATTAAACCTGTATTGCCTTCTGTTGAACTTTTAACCTATGTATGACTGAAGCCTGTCTTTTGGGAAGGCATCCAGTCTTGATGTCAAGGCATCAGGAAACAGAGTATCTACTGCTTCCTTTGGTAATTTGTTCCACTGTCGATTACTCTCGCTGTTAAAAACATAAATCTAATTTCTGAATTGAATTAATCTTGGATTATATATTTGTTTTCCCCTGGAAGCTGATTTTTTACTACAAGATTAAGAAATCATTTCTTTTGATGGGGTGGCAGGGAGGGGAAGTTAACGGTAATGCAACACATTGTAGTACTTGATTCTCACTTCATGATATTTTATTCAGCCCTCAAGTATTTTCTGTGGCTTCTTGCTGTGTCTATTTCAATTTCTTAACATCTTTTTAAAAATATAGGTTCTAGATTTCCATAATTTTATTCAACTTTACAAATACTATATTTGGAAAAATGAGGTATTTAATCCTATTCACTGCTCCCTGAAGCACATGCAAGGATCTCCTTGCTGGGATGTTTCAGTGGGGCTCATGGAATCACAGGAGTGGGAAGGACCTTTGGGTAATCTTGATCACCCTTTCTGCATGGCAGGATCAGCACTTATTCTGGACAGATTTCTGTGTTATTTCTGACAGCTTTTTCCAGGAGTATTCCAGAACTTCCACAGGCTATCTGTCTTCTCTACACTTTACTGCTTCTTACTACTTGACAGTTTTTTTCTTAGAATCTAGCCTCAATCTCCCTGGCTGCTCTTTAAGTCATTTATGTCTTGCCCTATCTAACATCAGCACAAAGAGCAGTTCAGCAGTTTTGTGGTTCGGGTTTTGTTTGTTGTTTTTTTTTTTTGTTTTGTTTTGTTTTCTTTTCTTTTCTTTTTAGCAATCTTTTACTTATATCCATATATTATCTTCTTCTTTAACAACCCTAATTCTTACTTATAGTGATATTTTCTAGACGACAAATTTCTTCTGGATTATCACCAGTTGGTCCTCATTTTTTGGAGGTACAGTTCCTCAGACTGGATGAAATAATGCAGCTGCAGCTTTACCAGTGCTGAGTAGAAGGATTCTTCGGTGACTTGCAAGCTATACCTAATTTATCCATTGCAATAGGACATTCGCCTTTTCTGGAGCAGCATGATATTGTTGATTGATTATCCAGCTTGTGATCCACAACAACTTCTCATTTTCTACAGAATGGCTACCAAGTCAGTGGTTCTCCATCCCAAGCAGTTAATTATTCTTGGCTAAATACAGTACTTTGCATTTATCCCTACAGAACAAGCACTATGGCTTCCAAATTAGATCTTTAAATTCACCAAGGTTATTCTGAATTCTGATCTCTTGTCCAGTGTATTCATAATGCCTCCAAGGAGGATATTGTCACGGCAAGTATGTTTGTGATGCTATTTTCTAGGTCATTAATCAAAATACTAAATGCTACCAGACCTAGGAGAGTCTCATACAGATTCTCACTTTGAGATATCTTTTCATGTTGATAGGAACATTGCTAACCACACTCCCTGAGTATCGTTTTCTGAATCAGTGTTGCACCCACTTTGTACTTTATTCATCTGAATCATGCTTCCATGGTTTGCTTAGATGATTATTATGTGGAAGAGGATCAAATATAGTCCTAAGTACACATGACATCTGATGCTTTTCCCTGTCCACAAGGCCTGTTACCCTACCAGGGAAGAAAATTAGATTGCTTTGACATGATTGTTCTTGACAAATCCATGTTGGATGTTACACATGTCCTCATTACCTTCCAGGCGCTTACAAATAGTTTGGCTATTTGTTTCAGTATTTTTCCATGAATTGAAGTTAAGCCAATTGGCTTACAATTGGCAGGCTTGCTTTTTTTTTTTTTTTTAAATCCTTTTTAAAGATAGACATTGCACTTGCCCTTTTTTTGGTCTTCCAGTTTCTCCATTGTCCTTTTTAAGTTCTCAAAGGTAAGCCCTAATGACTTTGAGATTCTTAGTTAGCTCTTTAAGTGCTGTTGGATGAAGTTCATTAGACTCAGCCCATTTAAAAACATCCACCTTACCTAAGTACTCTGAATAGTGTACCTTCCCTGTTTGAGGCTCAAGTCTGGCCCTTTGTCAGCAATATTAATTGTGATAGCTACGTGATTACAATTGACCTTATAATAAAGACTGAGGTGAAAAAAAAAGATATTCATTAGCCTTTTTGGCACCATCCATCATGTTCCACTCCTTTCTTAAGGAGTGGACTAGACTTTTCCTTGATATCCCTCTTACCCTTCATGTCTCTTGACGTTTGCATCTCATCTTATACATACTAATTTGGATTTTTTACTTTTATCCCTACCAGATGGGTAGTTCCTCTCTATTGCTATATCAGTCTTTGTTCTGTAGGTGTATTCTGTGTTTTTATTTATAAATGTATAATTTCATATTTCCTTGCATCTAAATCACACAGAATTTGAACTGGCCCAAATAACATACTGACCCCGTTTCTATGGACAACTCTCCAGTTGTCTGTCTCGTCCATAGATGACAGCTGTAGTACATCCACCTTTTCTTCTAGATCCTCAATAAAAAGATTGGACAGTGTTAGGGTAATACCCATTTTCGTGGATTTCCATCAAAAACATCTGCATTACATGTTAATTCTGTAATTACTAGTTCTGGGGAATTTCCTTTAATTAGCTCTTCATGCATTGAACATATGCTTTATTGAGTTTATGGAATTACCAGTTTTTAAATCCTAGTGACACTTTGAAGTCAGTCAAAAGCTTCATGAAATTATTTCTGCAGAAATCAGTTGCATTTCTTGTCTGTACTGAGATTTTTAACTTTATAGAAATGGAAATTAGCTTTCCAGAAGCAGAAGCGGGAAAAAGGAAAGGTAGGATGGAAAGGCTGGATTAGGATGACTAAATGACTAATAGAGTGATACACAAAAACGTCCATCTTATCCATAACAGAATATAGAACTTTATTTGTGAAATGGGGAAAAAAACAAAGAGAAGACAACAAAAAAACACCTACGTGTGCAGCTTCCTTTCAGGAGTATATTTCCTTAATGTCTGCTCTGCTGGTTTTCCTATTCCTTTAAGCTTCTCTGATGCAGAGATGCAAAGCTCCACCAAATGAATGTCCTTACACTTATATCTACAGCTTGCCACAGGAAAACCCCTAAGCCGATGGAGCTCATCTTATTCCTAGCCTTTGAATCTGATCAGTGCTTTAGATGGTGGCTTCCATTGTTTCAGTGATCACACTTTATAATGCAGTACTATTGCTTTTGATGTTTATATTGAATGAAGGGCAGCTTCACAGAGGTCTGTGACTGCTCATAGATCAAAGACAGATTTGCTAGCCATCACCAGCCCTGTCCAATATAATGATATGCATTTACAATTACGATACTAAATGCATTGTGATTGTTTATAGATCATTTCTTGATTTAACCAATTGAAGTAGCTATAATATCACTGGCAATACAACAAATATAAAGAGGGAATAAAAAGTTTGATTAATATTGTCAACTAAGGAGATAGGCCATTTGCTTACAAGGAAACCTGAAGGTTAGTCATTCATACTCTAACAAAAATCAGACTTTGTGAGATCATATTATAGTTAATTGAAGAAGGCAAATTCTAAGTATGAGAGTCATCCATTACTTATGTGTAGCCTTGTTTATTATATCACTAGATCTGACTTGCCAGTTAGGATTTCCTCATGTAGAAATGTATTTCTCTCCATATTTGGAGGATGTCTGCGAATGTGGCTCTGTCACATTTCATTACTTTAGACTTTACTCTGTTTCATTTCAGTCTGCAGTAGGACTGCTTCTGAAATGGGATTATTGACCCCTACCATTGATCATGC
The DNA here is from genome assembly GCF_000699105.1 of Pygoscelis adeliae. NCBI lineage: Eukaryota > Metazoa > Chordata > Aves > Sphenisciformes > Spheniscidae > Pygoscelis > Pygoscelis adeliae. Next base: position 516,836 of record NW_008824287.1, on the reverse strand, counting down.
TGCCCTGGTGTGTGCGTGTGTGCAGTTAGTACTACTATCAAAATATGAACATCTGAAGGTAAAAATAATACATGATCTGCAGTGTAAATAATATCTATGGATCTTGCCTTTTTCTTTCTTTTTTATCCCCCTTTTTTTCTGAGGCTAGCTTAGTCTGCCAGCAGGATGAAAGGAAAAATTGCTACACTTGTGCTAAATTTCCCCTGGGAAAGTAAATTATGGACAAGCCTCCAAGGACAACCCAGAAAAAAAGGGATAAGATATTGATGCACACTGTACCTCTCACTCTTTCTTCCTTGTCCCACAATTGAGCACTCCTTCAGTGAAAAGTTACGAGTTCCTTGTTAAATTGAATTTCTCTCCTCCTTGTCTCACAATTTATTGTGATGCTGAAAATTTTATAACTTGGTAAAAACTGGCAGCAGCCTCATTTGTCCCCACAAAAGGCTATCCAGGTTTGAATAGGTTTTGAAACAGAGCTATGAATGCTCACACTTAAAGACAGATAGTCATGTCAGTTCCCAGTTTATAGGAACTTTTTTAGTTACTGTATTTTTTCATCCATTTTAACCATTATGCTTTTGGGGGTGGGCAGGGAGAGGAGAGAAGGGGGTGGAAGGAAGATTGGTAGGGAAGAAGAAAATTTTGAATGGCGAGTGAGTATCATTGTACCAGCATCACTGTAAGCATTGCCTGCTGATTTATTTAAAGAGGTACTTTAATGACAAACATTGCCACCTAAATTTCATGCTGCAACATTTTGGTGGCCACCAGAACTTCAAGGGACAGTTTTAAAGAGAGCTTTTAAGGATTCATTTTTAAGCATGTTCATGGATGCTTTGGTTGTTGATTCCCATGTTGATAAGCATCCTTCTTGTTTTTACTCCACTAAGTAAGGCTGTGTATCTTTTTCTCTATGTGTGTTTTAATTGGGGATAGAAGATGGGAGATGTTAGATTTAAATTTTGTTGGATATGATAGTGATCTCTTTCTTCACAGAGCCAAAAACCATGAAATGCTAGAATTGTTCCACTGAAAAGGTTAAACCATGACAATGGTGAGGGGAGGGAAGGACTGGTCTGGTTTCATCTCCAGATACTTGGATCCACCAGTATTTAACTCCATGATGTCCTACAAGCTCCCATAACCTCCCTTGTAGCATGGCTCCTTGTGTCCCAGGAACTGCCAAAATTGTTACTGCTTTCAGGTTTTCTAAAGGTTCCCAGGCTTTTCTTGCAGCTTCACGGGTGAGCTGATGAGAACTGACTGGTGTTTTAATTGTCCACTACATTCCCCATCTGTCTTTGGAAGATTTGCTCAGGGTACTGATGAATCTCAGCTTTCACTGACCTTTCGTAGTATGGTGGGGTGTGGCTGCATCTTGGTCTGAGACATAGCAGAGTGCTGTGAAGAGACTGCTCTTCTGAATGTGCAGGAGGAGGAGAAGTGATGAGGTTTCCTGATGCTGATGGGGCCTGATACCATGACTGACCAGGAAAGGTGATTAGTAGACTATTTGGCCATTAGAAGCAATGTCTAGTCTCTAAAAATAGATAAATCTTTTGAGACTGACATCTGATAGCCTTAGATATTCAGCCCTTGGTGTGGTTCCCACTGCGATGTCATGCAAGCCACAGTAAAGGTTTGAACGAAAAAAGAGCTTCTAACGATTTCTTAAGATACACAGTGGATGGCACCTCTTGTATCAAATCTAAATGTTGGAAAGAAATTGCCTTGTTTTTTTCCCTGGTAGCTTTCTCTGCAGTCATGCAGGGTGCTTAATTCCAGGGAAAGGGAAAGTAGAAAGACTGACGTGCTACATGACATTCCAGTTATGGAAGAAAAAAAAAATGTAGCAGATTGACAGGCCAATAAAAATATACAGAAGGTTTTTCTCCTTTCCAAGGATATGTGTGCAGGAATGTGGGAGAGGAAAAGGCTGGGGAGGGTGAAATATGTATGATTACATACAGACACACACTTCTATATGCATATGCATGTATGCATATGGCTACGTGCACAGACAAACATTAAATCAACAGGTAATGCTGTATGTTCAAAACATTCTTTTTGTTCATGTTAGCCAAAATGGTGGGGTTTTCACTGTTCATCATCATACCTTAAGCTGGGCCTCCCATTGGTGTGACAAATGGAGCGGAATTTCTCCTGTGTGAGTTGCTGCAAAGGAGAGAAGCCCAAGCTGTATTGAGCAGGAATTGTTTCTTTTCTGGTGCACCACTAACCCAGAAATATGAGTGACACTTTCTTTCTATTGAACCATGGTTGTAGGATAGAAAGACTGGGAATAGGAGGAGACAATGAGTTGAAGTTATGAAAAGAGTGTTTAAAATGGAGTTACGCATGTTAATCAAAAGGTTTATATAACGTGGTAGAAATGATCTTGACTTTGGCAGTTAAATGATAGAATATTTTACATTGTATTTTGGATCTGATATGTTGGTTTGAGCTCATCGCATGAAAAAGGCAGTGGTGGTTTGGATGAGCTGACCCTCCTGAGGATGGCTGCTAGTATGAGGTTGCAGAGATTTAAGAAAATAATGCCAGTCTCAAGTTAAGCTGTGGCTTCCTTTCACAGGGGAGAAGATTAAGGATTGGGTCCATTTTTTTCCACGGAGGTAGTGCCACCATTTGCAAGATCCTGAAGGCCCGTTTGATATTTTTGTAAGAACATGTTGTAGTCTGGCCTGCAAGAGACTACTTGGTTTGCATGTACAAATCAGCAAGTTCAGATATTTCCGATAGCACTTTCTCAGTCATTTTTCTTAAGCATCTGGTTTTCTGTGTTAGATGTTAACGAAAGGGTTTATTGCAGTCAAGATGAAGCCCTCTAACCAAGATGCAGCGGCTATGGATGTTTTCTCTGTTGCTTATATAGCACTGTCCCTCTCTTCAGCCTCCTCACCAGCTTCTTATACTTATTGCTATCAAATTCAGTCTGCCTTTCCCTCTCTCTGCATCAAGGCTTCTCAGTCACATTACTGATCTCTCTTACCACTTCTGCCTGGCTTATTTTCTACTCTCATCTGACTCAAAGTGATAATTTAGTTGGCCATTGCCTTATTCCTGGCCTCCTCAATGCCTGCAGTGCCTCTGCGAGTAAGCAGTGGAACAGAACGAGGAGGAGTCCCAGCAACTCTGACACCATTTGGGGTAAATAGTGAGAATGTAGGAAAGCCGCACTGGGAAGAAAGAGAAAGCAGCTCTGCCTTTTATATTATTTGGTATATAGCATGATTTATAGTTTTGCCATAAATCAGTCATTTGCACAGGCTTCCTTGGAACATGTAATAGATAGAATGGAGGCACCAAGGGAGATGTCACCCAGTTGCTGCATATCCTTTCCCTTCTTCTCATCTGTCTTTTACACTCTGTTCCTCAGGAAGTTATTTCGTTGCCTGTAGTCCTGTGAATAATGTAATATTTACTTGTAGGCAATGGAGAAAAGAGGAGGAGGGGTGAATAGTGGAGTACCGTTGGGGTGCAGAAGTATTTTTGAGACTAGCAAAAGTGGAGCGGATGGTGGGCTAAGGGTTGGAATAGCCAGGTTTAAGAGAGGTTGGAAAATGGGATACATGTGTGCATTGTGAGAGAGGCACGAGGCACAACTGTTAGAAAAGACAATTTTGAGAAGAGTGTCCTAAATTATTAGAAATAACATTTCTGGCTGGAGCCTGTAAATAATACCAGGACAACCTTTAAAATTGCTGATTACACTGTCCAAATATTCCTTCCAAACATGCTTGGAAATGTTGGACTGCCAATAACAAATAGTAAACAGCCCTAGTGATACATGCCTTATGATTGCTTCTTCCAGTTAAAGAGTACATTCACCTTTACATGAACAAGATGAAAGTTTTAGCTATTACAATATAAACTATATATTACATATTTGATACATTAGGCACCTACATCTGTACCTTGTATACCTGTAAAAGTATTTTACCATGAATAAAGAGAAAACAAGTATTTGGATTCGGCTTACATATATATATATTATTTTTTTTAAGAATGTGACTCTGGGAGTACCTTTCAAACAACACTTTGCTGATAAAAAATATACCTCTGTGTGTTTTCTGTCTCCTGTGAGAAAGAAAGGAGATGACAAAGATCATGCATCTGCTCTGGCATTATATGCATTATATGACTATAATACAAGTAAATGGCTTTTGCCCTCTGTATTTGCCCCAGCCTTTCTGGCCATCAGTTAAATCACCCATTTTTTTTTTTCTAAGAAGGACAGTTTTTGTATCTCCTATTGTCTTTATTCTTCACTATGGTTGGTGAGCCAGGGAGTCATTATACAGCAAAAAGTATACATTTCCAGCACTGAGGATTAAATGAGCATGAAAGAAATAATAACTGATGCATAAACATAAGTTCTGTTTATTAGCTAAACACATCTTTAGAGACTTTTGGAATACTTTAATTCATACTTTTTCCACAACTGTTTTGTTGAAATGTTGGTAGTTTATCAAGCAACTCTTTGAAGATGTAATTTATGTCCATATGTAGAGGACACTTTTTGCTACTTTTGGAAGAGCAATCCTTCCTGCTTTATTCAGCCAGTGTGGTTAGTGTGGTTAGTCAAGGAATGACATTTAGTCTATAATACCGTTTAACATTCCTCGCAGTGTGAGGGTGTATATGTGAAAAAGCTTGAAGGAGAAAGAAATATAACAGTTCTTGCTCAAACTGTGTTGTTCGTACCTATCTTCTCAGCCCTTTTTCCTAGTGTCTCTCCCTCAGAACACTTGATGGATTTCCAGGGAGGTGGAGGTTGAAAGGAAATGATGCTGTATGATGTGCAATTTTTCTTTATGGTAATAGGACTCGTTTACTTCAAGGTACTTGTGTGCCTTGTCAAAGACCTCAGTAGCCGCTTTTCAGTTTTTGACTGTATGCATACTTATAGAACCGTGTTCATCTGAATGCTACATGTCCTGGTTTCAGCTGAGATAGAGTTAATTTCCTTCCTAGCAGGAAGGAAATGTTTTGGATTTAGGGTGAGAATAATGTTGATAACACACCGATGTTTTAGTTGTTGCTAAGTAGTGCTTACACTAGTCCAGGACTTTTCAGCTTCTCATGCCCTGCCAGCGAGAAGCTGGGAGGGGGCACAGCCAGGACAGCTGACCCAAACTGGCCAAAGGGATATTCCATACCATACGACGTCATGCTCAGTATATAAACTGGGGGGAGTTGATCAGGGGGGCGGCAACCGCTGCTCGGGAACTGGCTGGGCATCGGTCGGCAGGTGGTGAGCAATTACATTGTGCATCACTTATTTTGTATATTCTTTTACCATTATTATTAGTCTTTTCCCTTCCTTTTCTGTCCTATTAAACTGTCTTTATCTCAACCCACAATTTCCGCCCCCTCTCCCCCCGGTTCTCTCCCCCATCCCACTGTGGGGGGGAGTGAGCGAATGGCTATGTGGTGTTTAGCTGCCTGCCAGGATAAACAACAACACTACATCTCAGAGAAGAACAGTTAAGTTAAATAACCTTTTTGTGTGTGTTGTTTGGTTTTGTTTTTTTTTTTAATAACTCCCTTGCACTGTTAAAGTGAATAAATTTAGTCATTGACTTTAAAAGGAGCGCCAGGTATCAGCTTCCAGACTTGCCCATGGATGATGACTATGTGATTTATTTTTCTTTGTTTGCTTTTACATTTGTCTACAGAATTCAGAGTCAAACAAGAGATACTGCTCTGTGACAAAGTTCTAAGGAAACAGCAAATGTCAATTTTCCCAATATTGTTCTGTTGACACCCAACCTTAAACTCCTGTGATACAATTTGCCAAATTGTCAGGTGTTCTCAGCTATACTGGACTTTTACAGAAGCTGCAGATATTTCGCACCATCAGACCTGGAGATAATTGTCTCCAATGAGCTCCTGAAGGTGAGAAAATAGTGACATAGTTTGAGTACTTTGTGACTGGCAGTTTTCCGTTTGCTCTCTAAGTCCCTGTGTCTGCAAAAATATACGTATGCACAAATGCTCACTTAGATTTTGTTATTGCACCAATGTGTTCCAGGAAGTGGATAGAGATACGTACAGACATCATGTCATCCTGGGCTACTTTAGCCTAAGAGCCAATGTCTGGTACCATTGCGTGCACAGAAAAGCCAAGGTCTTAAATGCCACGGTTAAGCCATTTTGTACCTCTGCTAATTATTAGAATTAGACTATTTCAGCACATAGAAAAATGCATTTGATTCTCCAAAAACTATTTTCTTTGTCATCAGCAATGCCAAGTCTCCTTTTGCCTGACTGGGTTAAGAGCCAAGTTGCTCAGCTCTGTCAAAACTCAGGCAATTCTGTGTGGGTGCCAAAGCAGAACTTGCTAGTCTCTAGTCAGCTTTACAGCCACAAAATGCCGAATGAACGGGATACAAGTGGCAGCTGAGGTTCACAACTCAGGATCGCAGCTCTGGGTTTCTGTACCAAAATTCCTCCTGATTTCAATTTTATGCCTTCAAGTCCTTTTTTAGACAAAGTCCCAAGCGATGTAGCTGACACTGCTGTCACGAGTATAAGCTCTATTGAGGCAAGATTGTTTCTTTCCTCACTTGAAATGGCATGTAACATACACGACTGCACAGTCTGAACAGATTATTTCTGTGAGGGTGTTCTCGGGGTCCTGTATGATCATTCATCTTTTAAACAATAACAATGTGAATATTTATTCTCAAAGGATGTCTGCACTGTAAAACATGCATACCGTTCTGATTTCTGAGCAAATTCTGAAGTATATTGTGTATTATATGCAATATGACTGCCATAATATAGCTTACATTCGGTGTCCAGCTGAGATCCTTTGAGCCACCTTCTGAGCATCTCTGTGCTTCGCTGTCCTGTGGCACATACTCTCTGTGTCAAATCCTTTGTTGGGCTGCAGTATCCTAGGCTGCACAATTTGGCAGCCTGGGAATACCTACTAGGAGAGGAATATCTAGGTGACTTACCTGGCTTGTGCCTCCATTCCCTTCTGCTGGGTGTAGTTATGCACTAAGTATTTTCAATGCTTACAGTAGCTTGGGAGTCTGCCAGAAGCTGAGCCAGACCCATGGTATGTCCCAGGATTGTGGTTATAAGACTAAAGGAGAACCCAGGAGAAGGTAGTGTCTGTTTCCCTTACTGTCAGGTGAATTGTATATGCTACTACCAGCATCTTGAAAACAGTCCATTTAAATCTTAGTTGCCAAATCAAGTGGATGTCACTGTAATCAGCTCTGTGTTTACCCTAAACAGTGTGTGTCCTTATTAGTGCCTTTTCAGTCCCCTCAGACACACTGATATTGATTGAATAAACACTAACGATAATCTCAATCAGCAATAAGACATGATACGCACACATACCGTAACCTCGGTGTTACTGTCAATAGTGCTGGAGGATTTCATTTGCATTTGTTGCCTGGTATAAACATCACAGTATGGTTTTCTCAATCTGTCTCTATATCTCCTTTAGTGCTGTGCATGTTCTGATCTGGTTCCTCTGTGTAGAAGTTAGGTATCTGTCCTTTGTATTTCTGTTGTCCATTTCACAAAAGTATCTCAAAGCAGCTTATAACCATTAATCAAGACAGCAGCCATTTAGCTGCACACAGCCACACCGTTCTGTTCAGGACAGAATGTACAGTATTCTATATCCAAATGAAATTGCAGGAGCGAGTTGAGATAGGCAGAAAGTACCAGACTGGGAGTTTGGCTGGAACATGTTCCTATTAGAAAAAACAGCCTGGGCATCTTTAATTACAAGAACGGTCAGGACTCTGATTCTTGCATTGCAGATGAAAGATTATGTCTTGTACTTTCTAACACCATTTCACAGACTTAGTTCTGACTCATAATAGTGATTGGAAAACAGTGACCTGCTGAGTCATAAGTGTCTTTAAAGAAAAGTTTATTTACTTGTGTTTTCAGTTCCATGATGTTTATATTACACTATCAGTAGGCAGTGTGTGAACAAATAAGAAGATTTCAGATTTGGTCAAAAGATGTTAGAAACTAAGGGAAAGGTTCAAATAAAATGCCTCCATATTTGGTTTACTTAAAATGTCTTTTTTGCTGGAATGGCGCACAAAATACCCACGCTTCAAATGCTGAACAGAGCATGTGAGCTCTGTTCTCTTCTTCCTCATGTGGGAAGTGCTCCCATCCATATATGACCAACTATATAATAAAAGCAGAAAGACAGAGCGAACATGATCTGTTTTCTTTGACTTTGCTGTTTGCTATCTGCCTGTCTTTCATGGTTTCTTTATGCGAGCAGAAATATTTTGTGAAGCATAAAGCCCTGTGGCAAATGCTAATCTAACCAACAATCAGTAGAATAATTGTTTTGCAGGGAATATTCTCATTCTGTAATAGAGAACAAAAGCCTTGCAATTAAGACAACAGAACATTAATAACACACATTTATCATTCTATATGAGCTTGTTATTTCCAGTCCTTTGCAAATAGTTCTAATTTATATACCATTCCTTACAAAGCTGTATGTTAATGTGATCTCCATTGCTGTGTTAGTATCTAGAAATATTTTTAGCATCTTGCACTATAAACTTTTCTCTGGATTCTTTGAAGGGCAGAGCACAACCTTGGGATCCATGAAACATATTCTTAACTTAGTCTTTCTAGCCTGATGCTCTCTACTACCCTCTTCCGTGAGTCTAAGAGCTGGACTATAGTTTCCTTTTAAAACAAATCAAATCTCCCTTCATTTTCAACTCAGTGTTATCAGGCTTCTTCCTCCTACCCATCTCATTTTGCCCTTCATTCTCAGACTTGTTTCTTGCTCTCAGCTGGCTGTTTATGCTTAGCCGTTCTGTCAGTGCCATGCTCCTACAGGAGAATCTGTGCCTTTCCTACACAGTCCCATATGTCTGGGCTATTTTTCCTTTCTTGGTCAATCCAGCTAAGTTTCCAGACTTGGTTCTCATGCATAATCCCCATGTTACTTTCTCCTTTGCTCTCTGAGGCAGATTAATTTACTGAGAATGAAGCCATGGCTTCATACTGGTGCCTGTCGGCTAACGAGCCACTGGCTGAATTCAGAGGAGAGAATAAATTGCATATATTAAAATGCCATTGCTGCTAGTTTGCAGATGTGAGTACTTAATACAGAATTCTTACCAAAAAGGTGGCTTTGTTCCATTTTAGCTACCCTCTATATGCATTGCTCTAGTATAAAAGCTTGTGTAGTTACCACCGTTCCCCAATACGTATTTTGTGCATAGAAAGCTGAACGGTGGTGGAATGGTTCAAATACTAGTGGAATTTATTCTTAATAATCTTTTTAGCAATATGTAATTTTTGTTTTGTAAACATTGAGGTCTTGGGTGTCAACAGATTGTTTAAAAATACTGTAAATCATATATATGAATGTGGCTAGCTTGTAACTAATTTTTGTCTTTCTATGGCTGTTGCAGTTTGATGCAATTCTCTGGCTGAGATTAAGGGAATGAGCATGTGCATAAATTACTGATATTTAAACAGAGGTGTTAATTTGCAATGCATGAGCTGCTCCATAGTAACTGCTTATGTGCATGCTCTGACCTGGTGATAAATGGAAGATACTGTCCGTTAGTTTACGCCAGTTAAAGTTAGTCCAAAGAGAACAACTCTTCTTCAGAATGACTTGTCTTTTCCCCTTAGAGGGTATTTGTAGTGAACTACTCATGCAGCAGTGCTGTTAGAAACAATATAAAAGATAATCAAACACAAAAAATTGAGTTAGATGCGTGAGAAAAATATTTGCTTATTGGATCTATGTCATGGTTTAACCCCAGCCGGCAACTAAGCACCACACAGACACTCACTCACTTCCCCCGGGGTGGGATGGGGGAGAGAGAGATATAGAGAGTTTAATAGGTAAAGCAAAAGCCACGCACGCAAGCAAAGCAAAACAAGGAATTAATTCACTCCTTCCCATTGTCAGGCGGGTGTTCAGCCAGCTCCAGGAAAGCAGGGCTCCATCACACGTAATGGTTACTTGGGAAGACAAAACACCATCACTCTGCACGTCCCCCCCTTCCTCCTTCTTCTTCCTCCAGCTTTATATGCTGAGCATGACATCATATGATGTGGAATATCCCTTTGGTCAGTTGGGGTCAGCTGTCCCGGCTGTGTCCCTTCCCAACTTCTTGTGCACCCCCAGCCTACTCGCCGGTGGGGTGGTGTGAGAAGGAGAAAAGGCCTTGACTCTGTGTCAGCACTGCTCAGCAATAACGAAAACATCCCTGTGTTATCAACACTGTTTCCAGCACAAATCCAAAACACAGCCCCATACTAGCTACTGTGAAGAAAATTAACTCTATCCCAGCCAAAACCAGGACAATCTAAAATTACAGTCATCATAAATTTAATGAGATAACTTTCCCAACATAGTTATTGGTTTTGCAGAGTGAAAAGTGTATAACATACCTGAGATCAAGCCCTTCTATTTGATCTTTCTTCCACTTGTTTAACTCCAGTTTGTTGGCATTGTTTGAGATAAGATTCAATTGTTCAGAAGTGTTTTCAGTGCTCTTTTAGATATCCTTGAGTATCTGAGGCATTCGCACTGGGCTAGCAAATATGGCAGAGGCCTACAGGAGACTAACACCCTTCCAAAATGGCAATGGGAGGCTCTTGCAGTTACACTAAGTTCCTATGTTTGGGCAATTAAATTAATCCTGGCTGCCCCAAACCCAAATTTATCCTCCATATTTCTCTTACACCGGTAAGTTTAGTGACATATACAGGCTGCTCTGAAGCTTTGATATCTATTGGTCTTTCAAACCAAAATGGAAAAAAATATTGAAATAAGTAATCTGAAATATATGAACTTGTATCAGAAAAACATTCTATTGGAAATTTTTCACCAGTTTTACCCAGTTCACTTAGTTACTTAGTTTATTCAGTTACCAGTGAATCTGAAGAATTCACTACTTAACCAGTATTTGTCAGCCCTCTATAGACTGGGGATACAGGCAACAGCCTTTATAGAAACAGTTATTAAAATAAAAAGGACTTTTAAACAATCACTAATAACCACCTTTTAAAGATTTAGTGTTCTAACTTGGATTCCCAGACCAGTTTTATCTAATTTCAGTCCCTGTGTAAACCCCTTTGTCTTTGCCAGGGTGCAGGGTGAATTATAGGTGGGTCAGTAGACCTTCCTTCACAATTAGAATTATTTATCCAGGTGTCCTGTCCTGGTTTTTATCATTTATCACTAATTATGCACATATTCATTATTTCATACATTCTTATGGTAAAAGAATGTAGAGGTTAGATATGGTCCCACAACAGAAATTGCAAAGAATGAAGATATGCAAGGGAAAGTCAAAGACTTCAGAACGTGGTATTAAATTTTTATCAATATAACCACTTGCAGGAAAAAAAATAACTCAAAGAATAAAGGGTTATGCCGCTAGAGACACAAGCGCTGTATCAATATTGAGAATGAAGGAGGAGGACAGGAGCAAGGGGTGTATATAGTTTTGTTTCATTTTGTTTTGTTTTTTTGTACCTTGGAAGCCTGAGTTCAAATTTGGGTTTGACAGTGAGATAAATATAGCAAATATATTTTGCACTTTTCCTTTCCCAAACCAAAACAAATGTTTTGCTCCAGGGTATTTTTGGAATGTACAATAAATCAGTAGTAAAAAGAAAAAAAATATTTAAACACTATCAAAGTGTTCTTAAACATCCATTGCCATAGCATACTGGTATTCTAATGCTGCCACATAATGTGGAAGGAAAATAGGACACTTAGGGAAAGTAGCTTCTGAGATAAATTTGACGTATTTATTTTGGAGGGGAGAGGGTCTTATAGGATTGTTTTATTTTAATGATTTGAGTTTATGATAGCAAATAATTTCTTATCATTATATGAATGTGATGTGAGACAGTTATTTTTTACGCCCCTTGGAAGTACACAATGAAACTTTTGTGGAGACAGATCCTTCCTCTGTTGAACCAATGGAGGGCTTTTGCAAATGAGGCAATGGGATTGGGGGCTTTTTTTTTTTTTTTTTTTTTAATTAGAGCAGGCTCAAGGACTCATTAGACAACTGTATGTCATTTCATTCAATCCGATGCCAGTCTAACCAAAATGTGTGATAAAAGTTGTTTTGGACTGTGTGTTTTTCCATTTGTCTTTTATCTGAGTGGCTGAAAATTTTTTGGTATTGCAGGCACATCCCTAATTTGGTCTGTTGTTATAACCAAGGGTTATAACAAGGGAATATAACTTCTGGCCAAGGGAAACAGAACAGGCTTCGATAGGAGCTCACATACTGTTGGGATCTGGAATCATTGCAAATTAAATGGCGTTATATAAGTTTGCCCTTCAGAAATTTGCTTTGGGAATTTCTAAATCCAAATAAAAAAGTCCTTTGTTGCCAGTTAATGGAAAAGTTGCCACCAAATGATATGAAGTACATGCTGTTAGGTATTAGTGCACAGCCTCCACAATGTTACTAGGGGGCTCAAAAAGCTGGATTAGCTATCTTTTGGGAATTAATTTGTTTATATCACTAAGTACGTGGTCAACCATACAGCAGTGTGATTAGCTGCCATGGATTTCTGTTGGCACAGTATCACTTTTACTCTCTCATGTAATTATTGTATTTTAGACAGGTTAGCAAAGGAGAATTCTTACTTATTCTCCAATATCTTGGGAAAAACAAAACAAAACAAACTCACCACTTTATATAATCTCCCATTACAGAAAGTGTTCTCTATCTCAGAAAATACATAAAGACCAGATTTTGCCCTCAGGACGCCTGCAACTTAGTGGTCAATCAGTAAAGCTCCTGTTAAGTAACAGAGTGACTTCTCAGTATTTCTTTGTCCTTCATCTCTGTTCCATTTTAAGGATCTAAGTACCTGAGTAAAAGCAAAATGAACTACAAAATGAGCCATTGCTGATACTTTTGTTCTCCGAAGTCTGGATTATTATATCTTTGTTTGGTTTTCTCACGTCTTATGGGCAATTTGTCAAGTAGATAACATTAGTAGAATTGTAGTTTTAAAACACTTCTAATCACAATCTATTTGGCTGCAGTAAGAATAGGAAAAAAGTTGTAAATTGGTTATTACCCTGACTGCGATTTCAATATAAAAAATTCCTCTTAAAGTGAGACAGAAAAATGAGAACTTAAATCCATGAGAAGGTGTGTGCTGACTGTACAAACATGAGGTCTCGTTGGTTTCTATGTTATTTTCTGTGGAGGGTGAGAAGGATCACAGCCCATTCCCTTGCAAAATAATTGGTTCCAAATTACTGAACCTGCTCTGTCCCAGCGTATGAAGTGCCTGCAGTAGCCTGAGGCTTGTTTCCTGTAGCAGGAGGAGGGAAAGCGAGGACAAAATTGGCATTGGTGATTGGCCAAACTCTCATCCCTAACTACATAGTGTCAGGAAGACCGTGTTTGAGACTAAAGCTTTATATATGTCTATTTTGACCTTGCCACGTGTTTTGCATAAAACAAGGTCCTCTTGAGTGTGAATTGTAATCCTCTTGAAAAGGACAAGGTGACATCTGAAGAACAAAGATATGGACGTTAATGTAGAACCTACACATTCAGCCATTTGCTGAGTATCCCAAATATATGGTGTCCAGGGCTGCCTGAATTCTATACCATATTGTGTGTACAGTATTCTGCACAGCCTGGCAAATGTTAGTGAATTCAGTAGCACTTCTGTGGCAGTAATGACATGTAACCATCTGTGATTTCGCACCTGCAGAAGCCAATGTCAGCTGTTGAAGTTCAGCAGCCCTGGCTTTGCATGAATTTATTGCCAAAAACCTCACTCATTTACTAGCCATAGAATTCAGATAACCCCTTCAGTGAACTTAAATGTCTTACATATTATATAGCAAAACAGCGCTCCAGAGAGAAAATCTCTACCAGGCTGCCTTTCTTAATAAATTCTGTTTGTACACTGTAGTGCTTTTATAGAGTAAATAAGAAGTTTATATAAAACTAATAGCACTGCTGGTACTGGGACACTGGTTAGTGCTCCCACTGGTACTGGGGCTTTTTCATGCAGGCGTTGTATGAATGCATGCAGGGAGACAAGCTTTCCTCTAAAATGTAGAAAGGGGAAAAGGTAAACAGAGGCACAGAATGGTGAGCTGGCTTTACAGGCTGTACTGCAGCACCATGGGGAATCCAGGAGTAAAATCTCCCTCGTGATTTTCCCACCAGTGCCTTAAACACTGCTTTATACCATCTGTCATGAAAATGAACAGGATTGGCTGGCTTTCTCTAGCTTCAGACTTTGCTAGCAGGCACTCACATTAAATGATTTTATATAACTAACTTCAGAATAAATACAAACTTTGTTTATTCTGCTAACAAGAGAAGTAGTTCTATTAAATGGGAACAGATCTCAGCTGTTTCTTACCAGAATGTGTGCTGACCTTGGTATTTCTCACATGACCACTCTGATACATCACAGAAGCCATTGTATTGCTTTCTATATCCGTTTACAAAAGACTTTTGTGGAGATATGCAGGCTTTATGTTTGGCGCAAAACACCATCATCCTTTTCACTTAAGTCCTACTGCATAGGCAAAACATACAATGAGGAGATGAGAAGGACTGTGGGACCATGGAGTATGTGGCCTGGCACATCATTCAGTCCCTATGCCATAAATATTTGGTATCAGAAAAGCTGCTCTCTGTAGACAGATACGTATTTTTTAGTTTTCTATAATGAACATGACCCGATTGGTTACTTGTTGAGTTCTAGCTCATGGGACAAGTGTTTTAGATTTTAAGGTGGACAAAGAAGTAAAAATGTTTTAAAGATCTTACTAACATTTCCAGTCTTCAAAACACAAGAGAAGTATAAGAAAAGAATGTCTAGAAAAGTTTTTGCTAGGAGGAACAGAAATAAGAGGTTATTTTAAACCAAGATTTTCCCATATTTCAAGTTCTTCCAACATGCTAATAAAGTCACATCAGATACAATCCAAATCTTATTTTTTTCACCACATGTTCTTCTTTTCAGTGGGACAATTAAAAAGGTTCAAAGATGACTATAATTTTTTGAGGAGTGAATGAATCAAAAAGTATTAGTTGCAAAAATTGGCCTAATGTAATGGCAGCTTCCTACATGATGACAAATGTAATAGCTTTTCCCAACTTACTGACATCAGATAAATGATCATTTTTCCTAATTCTTGCTGTTATGTGATTTAAAGAAGAAACATACATTGCCAAGAACACACAAAATGAATGAATGATTTTCTTTATCATAGAGGCTGGGGGGAAATCAATTTGTTTAATAATAGTTTGGTAAAAAATGATAATGGTTTAAATGATGTTAGTCACAGCCTTTGAAGCTGTGCTATTTCAGCTGCAGAACAGGAAATGATCTATAGCCATTGGAGGAACAGGCAATGTAGAAAGGAAGAGCTGAAGGAAAACCACATCTCTGCGCTGGAAAAACTCATGCAGAACTCATGGAAAGTTAATTATAAAGAATTCGCACTAACTTATTTAAATATGTCTCTGTTCCTTTAGCCCTAATTAGGTTGTTAGCAGTGCAAGATCTTAGACATAGAACTATTAAAAATATGAAGGGTTTTGTAAACCTGTCAAAAGGGGAATAGCCCCTTAGTTTTTTCAAATATGGAAAATAAGTCCCTCTTTCTTGTATTCTATAGTATCAATGCACATAAAGTATGCTCATAGACTCACAAGATTGGAGGCTTAATTAGTAGTTAACTCTGTTGATGGAAAAACTCTTGTTACTAGCACCTAAGAACTGGATCCTATTGACAATTTGTTTCTAGTACCATAAGTTATAACAAAAATTTTTTTGTGTAGTTATTATACAGCTGCTTCTCTACTTCTTTAAGTAAGTATCCTAATAGATGTAATGAGTATTTATAGCTTAAACAATAACAGTGCATAACCTCTAGGATCAATGTAATTAAGGAAAATCAATAACGATAGCAAAATCTCAATACGTCAGCATTTAACCAGTAGTGGGTAGGGCCAGTGTCTACCACACAGCACATCTTCAAGATCAAATAGAATTTTTTTCTATGCTTATAGTATGGCGGCCATTTTTTGGCAAGTGGCTATAGGGTAAAATGAAAACCATACTATGGTATTGTAAATGTATTTATTTGGTAAGAATAACATTATGACTTTTGATACTACCCTCCTGGACTCGTGCTGCATTTAGCATATTAAAACTGTGTGCAAGAGCCTAAGATCTATACTGAGTGAGGGAAGTCAAAGGTCTATGTAGCTTGCTTTCTGACCACAACTTTCTTATGATAATTTATCTTTTTTAGGGAAGGCTGGAACAATATGGTTTTAAATACTTCAGCGGTCTTAGTGTTTGGTGCTAGTTTTTCTTCTGTATGCATTAATGGACAGTGTTTTCTTCATCTATTTGTACTGTTAATGAAGTTAGAGAATGTTTTTATATAGAGCTTTCTGGACCTGCCTAACTGTATCTTACTTTGTGTCCTGGCCTTTTTGTTTGTTTCTTTCTTTCCATTCTCCATAGTCCACTTATTACCTTTTGTAGTCTGGTACACTTTTCATGTTCTGTACCATTTCTTACTGTGTTTTAGGTCATTGAAGTGCTCATGATTTCACCAAGTTTGTCTCTTACTAAAATGAGCATACTTCTTTCATGCTGGGATAAATTGTACTTGTGTCCTAAACAGTTTTTCAACTCTCTCAAATGGTTTTCCTCTTTACACTTGCTTTCTATGCTATCTAACCCTGCAGTTCACTGAAGTTATTGGTCTTGAAAGTAGGCCTTTGTCTTTATTTTACTCTTCTTTGCCTCTCCCTTCTCAAAACTTGTTAACTGATCCCCTAACTGCTCTCTCCTTCTCTGTAGGTCATAATCAGACCCCAGGAAGCCTTTCTATGCATAATTTCTCCTAGTCTTGCTGCTTAACAAAGCTTTTTGGTGAGGTTTCTATTAGTTGACTAAGACTTCTTATTCCTCCTGCTTATTTCCTGTAAGTCTTGCATTAGTACACACATGCGTCTTAGACTGACCTGCTGTTTTCTGTTTTGGCCGTCGTGATTCCTGGAAAGAAAACCATCCGAGTGCCTGACTCCTTTCTGGTAGTTCCTAGAGTTTCATGTCACTCTACATGATTACACAGTTGGCAGAGGCTAGGAAAAGAAGGTTAGATTTGGGAGTTCTCATTTTTCATGATGAATACACGCAATAATTGAAGTAGCCTAATTGAAATGGATAAAAAAGAAATTACATGTTATTTTTTTAGAGGCAAGAAAAACTTAGTTGCTGACACCAGTGTAAGCATTGTCTTCTAGAGGTAGCTCTCTTCTAAGTAGCAATTTCATCCCTTCTTCCTCTTGTATCTCCTACAATGGCTTTTGTGTAACAAGATCGAGGGTCAAGCTGAATCAATTATCACTCACTTTTTGTTCATTCCTTAAATACTTCTTAGTCACTTGCTCTGAAAAGGAAGTCAAGAGGCAAATAGCTGAATTTATTCCTAGATGTCATGTAACAATTGAAGGGTAAATCCTTTGCTCAGATTTTAAGATTTCTTCAGTCCTTTACCACAAGACAGCATTATGGTTATTCTCTGAGTCATAGTTATTTTAGATGAAAAATGCACGAATAGAATATAAAAATAACACTCTGGGAGATAATGAGGTAATCGGAAGAAGTTAATGCAAAGCAGTTGAACCAAGTGATCCACAAAATTTGGACAAAATTGTTTCTTGACATGAGTCATGTAACTCATCAGACTGCTAAATATCTACGTTTCCTTTTAAACATCTTCAGTGTTTACTAGAACAAAATTATTATACTTTTAACTAACACGTGCATCATTACTATAATACAGATCTAGCAAAATAAATTCGGCTGGCCAGTTGCAGGGCAGAATCACAAAGTACTTTGTATTTATTGCCTACACAGGTTTTTAACATCTCTACTAAGTTGGTTTTCTCAAGTTTTCAAAAAGAAGGTATGATGAGAAGAGGCTGAGAGATACACCCCAGAAAAATGCTTTCTTCCATAACACTGTCAACATGTACTCCCAATGAACACCAAAATAAATAGTTTTATGAAACCTTTCAATTTTTTAATAAGTCAAAATACACTTTTCTGACAGTATAATTGCTTTTCATAGTGGGCCTTAAATCTGCACCACTATAAAAGAATAATGCTACAGTAGATCATTTGTGAAAACTTAATGAAAACTGAGTTAGTGAACCTCGGAGTCAGTAGACCTTGAAATTCACTTTCAAAAACTAATTTGCAGTAAATGTATGAGAAACATATTTAGACATGATAAACTTTCAGTCCTCTGTTAGCTAGGTGCAGAAGTTTATCTTGATTAACTATTTTTTCTTTTAATTAACCATTCATGTAGGTAGCCAAGATATTGTAAGTTACACTTCCATTAGTGACATTCATCCAACAAGAGCAAAATTATTTATTTTTTCTTAGCTTGCATAAATAACGTAATATGCCAAATCATGGTATTTCTTCGGTAGCCTTCGCTTTGTGTATCTTACCTATCACTGAAGATTCATGGGCTATTTTCATTATAGTTAGGGCAAGTGAAAAAATATAAACTGTGTTGGCAAACAGTAACTATTTAAAAGCTCTAAGCATTAATTTAATGTGAACATAAATGCTTGACATTACAATCAGTGTGTGTATGAAATTGTAACAAACACAGTCAAGAGATCTTTCACACTCTTGCTTCAACCTTGTGCTTCCTCTGTGTAATTTATGTAGATACAAGTTAGTAGCAACAGTTTAGCCCCTGTGTTGAAGGGAAATGAAAAGGGAGTTGCACTGATTTCAAAGGGAGATCCATGATAAATAATAGCACATGATTTGATGATGCCAATCTGTCCTGGTTTCAGCTGGGATAGAGTTAATTTTCTTCCTAGTAGCTGGTACAGTGCTGTCATTTGGATTTAGGATGAGAATAATGTTGATAATACACTGATGGTTTAGTTGTTGCTAAGTAGTTCTTACATTAGTCCAGGACTTCTCAGCTTCTCATGCCCTGCCAGCGAGAAGCTGGGAGGGGGCACAGCCAGGACAGCTGACCCAAACTGGCCAAAGGGGTATTCCATACCATACGACTTCATGCTCAGTATATAAGCTGGGGGGAGTTACCTGGGGAGGGGTGTGACCGCTGCTCGGGAACTGGCTGGGCATCGGTTGGTGGGTGGTGAGCAATTGCATTGTGCATTGTTTTTTTTGTATATTCTTTGGCAATAAGTCTTTACAGAGGTCAGTAGTAGCATGTTTTGTATCTTCTTTTGTCTTTTTTATTATTATTATTATTATTATTATCCTTTCCTTTTCTGTCCTATTAAACTGTCTTTATCTCAACCCATGGATTTTACTTTTTTTTTCCTCCGATTCTCTCCCCCATCCCACTGTGGGGGAAGTGAGCGAACGGCTGTGTGGTGTTTAGCTGCCTGCCGGGTTAAACCACAACACAATCTATTTTCTAATAAATAAGAACAGGTTAGCCCAGAAATGTTTGCACTTGTGAGTTCTGCAGTAACGCACCCTCTTAAATGAGCTTCCTACCTCAGAAAATGAACGGCATTTTATTTAAAAACATTGTGAAATGTGCAATTTCAACTCTTTTATTTCAACTTTCTAGAGCACAAGGGAAAATACTCTAGCCTGGAGATGTTTGGCCCTCTGACTGGCCACTGGGCACAAGTCTTCTGTGTTTCCTTCTAACTGCTAATTCCTCAGTTCTTTCCAGGACTTGCATCAGTTGCCCCTGCAAATTGCTAAGCATGGCATGAAGGTTTTGCTGGTGTCAGTGTGATTTATCTCTGGTTCACTGTGAACAGGTTGCAGATGGGTTATACGGGTTCTAACACCATAAAGTCACTGTTCTTGGAATAAGAATGATGTTTAAAAGGTACCAGGCTGATTAGCTATTTATTTCAGTTTTCAAAATCTCTTTTGTAGTATATGAAAGAAATTTAAGCTCATAAGGCACTGGAACTCAAGGTTTACAGTCCACTAGATCTCCATGGCAAACTTTCTGCACATTCTTTTTCTCAATAGCTTTTCTAAATGTAGGAGGGTGCAATTATTGGATTACCAAAGAGAGAAAGAGAAGGAAGGCACAGATATGTTAGTTCTGTTACAACAAAATCAAGTTCAGTTTAGCTTGGCTCACTGATAAACAGAAATGATTAGATTTTGTTTTATTATCTGATCCATTGCAAAGCTTTCACTTCTGATAATAATAAATAATGGTGAACAGTTACACAGCCATTGTCATCAATAACTCAGCCCTGCCTGAAGATGAATAATATATATTTAGCCTGATTTTAAAGATGGAGTAAATAAGATGAATGCCTTTCCCATGGTCACAAAAGAAGATAGTGTAAAGACTAAGTTGTTTCTCAGACCCATTCTTCATCCACAAAGTCTTCATGAATTTCTTGGTTAAAGCTGAAATATGCTCTAACGTACTCTGGCATATCCAAATGCAACAGGTAATTTTCTGTTCTGCTGTAATTCCACGCATCTGGATCAGTTAATTTGAGATCTACTGATAGCACCTAAACTTTTGAGAACCATCTTCTACTTATTACTGTCTCTTGAAATTTCTCCTTGGAAATTTCTTTTTGAATGCCAACTGACAGTTCTTTCAGTAGTCAGTATAGTAATGCACTCTGGTCAGTGAGTGCCTTGTGTCTGAAGAAAAGGGAGGGAAGGCCTGAGCAATTCTTATGGCAGAGGTAGGATTTTTTTTTATTTGTTTGGTCTTCGTACAGATTGTTGCGAAGTGGTCTGGTCCATGACTAGGGCTTCTGGATTCCTCAGAGAAAAAAAAGCCAAGAACACCTCCCTCCTGCCCCCTCAAACCCGAACACCCCACTATAACCATAATAATCAGGGCCTTACCTCTATAATATGAAGACATGGTGTTTATTCAGTCACTTTTTAGAAAGTGGACTTTCAAGTGTCTGCTTAAAGACATTTGGTGGGTAATTTAGCCAGGTAGAACAACTAGGGTAAGAATGCTATGAAAGAAAAATGACCAGCGGTAGTAATTCATTGGGTCTGCAATAGAAATTAAATGCAGGGGTTTATATTTAGTTTCTGTTTGTTTGTTCCAAGCTCTAAACGAAACATATAAAATAACTTTTTCCTTTGCAGTGATTACCCGATTCACTCTAGAAGTTCATCCTTCCCTGTTCTGGGAGAGTGATTTGTAGCCCAGTGGAGCACTCCTGTTCCTGTTGAAGTCAGGAGTGACAAAATTCCCTTGTAGTAACAGGCAGCAAGACTGTACCACTGGGTCCAGGCCCACAAAGGATGTGAATGTGTTTACATTTAAAGTAAGATTCCTCCTATCTATTGCCTTCTACCTTTAAGGGGGTGAACAGCAGCTAGTTTGCTCAAATGAGATTGAACCATCACTGAGTAAAGTGCTTTAATATTTACATAGATAAAGCATTACAGGTGCAAGTCTCTGTAATAATAAAGAAAAAAACAGGTGCACACAAATACATTACTGGCCAAATCATTCAAGAATTGAGTGGTTCTTTCTCTTTCTTAATTGGACAGATAATGCTCTAATCTGTTTGGTATTGTTTCACTTCTCTGTATCAGTCCCTTAAAAATACTGAAATGAGGTTATCGCAGAACTCCAGATTTGCCCAGCTTTGTAGTCCAAATGTAAATAATCTAATGAGAGTGCTTTTCCAATCATTGTTCTTTAAGTGGCTCAAGTGGAAATAAATGACGCGTGTCAGTTGCAGTCTTTGTAAAACTTTCCGATGTAAGGTATGACAGGGTGATAAAATGTGTATTATTGAGCAGGATATGTTTTAAATATTAGGTAACAGCAGAAGACTACAGTAGCATCCCTTCATGGGCTGCCATGGAACTCTCCTATCAGCCTTCGCCCACTGTTGCTCACAATTACCAGTATGAACAAAAACTATTTGTCCTATGAACTTCTTTGGGTGAATATTAGAGCTTTCTGATATTCTTAATGATTTAGTAAAATAATAATAAAAAATTGGTAAGCTTTTTTCCTTTTGAGAAATCTAATCACAACTGCTTTCTCATAAACTGGAGTTAACAAAAAGAAGAGATCTTCCCATTTGATGAAAAGAGACAAAATGTAGCTAACTTTATTATAGAGTACCGATTTATCTAAAAATACTTTTTTGTAATGCTTCCATATTATAAGCAATTCTCAATTAAAAAAATAAAAAAGGTTAGCACAGTCTGTCATTAATGTGCTTGTAACTACTAATATTGAGACATCTCATCATAAATATATGTTTCAATCATTGAAACCTCTAGAACCCTTCAAGTTCTACAAAGCTGAAGACATTCCAGTGGCCTTCTATTTCCCTTCACTCGCTCTTGGCTGGTTGCTGCTGCGCTCAGCTGGAGTCTCGTGTGTGAATCCCAGGAAAGAACCAGCCCTTGACCTCGGTGTTCTTGGCTTTTAGAAGCACTTGGAAGAAAACACCTTCCCAGTATGCACGCAATGAAACAAATTCAAAACACAATGGGGTTAAAATAACATCTCTTATGAATTTCATCTACTTAAACATAGATCCAAAATACAAAATAAAAAATAGTTTAATTATTTGGTCACCAATACTTCACTGCAAAGAAATGGGTTTATATGCTTAATCATAGACATGTTTGCTGTCATGAACAGGGATAAATTGAGAATGTGAGGTGAAGAAGGAGGTTTTTTTCTGTGAGGAATATTGGTTGGCACCTTCCTTGGTGGCACATGGGAGGGATAATGCAATATATATTGATTTTTAATCTTTTCATTTTTAAGAGAGCAACAATCCTGGCATTTGTACAGCACCATTAAATTGCAGTTGCAGAGCTTATCAAACAGTTGAATATGCAAAGCACCATTTTATGGCTACCTGCTTCTCCTGCTCTCTCAAGTTTAGAGTTATTGACAAGCCTCCTGAAGTACAGGGCGTTTTTACTGGGTTCTTTGACACATATAATACTGACATATCCTGGAAATCCTTCCAGGCAGCAGCAACCGCAACATGCGAAGCTGGCCTTCAGTTGGTTTCTCTTGTATTTGACCTGGGATTTAAAGCCTTTATATGTGGCATATCTCAGATTTAGAATAATAGACCAGCATAGCACTCAGTGGGACTAGTAGTAGGGAGGAAAGCTGTTTCCTGAAAACTAATGCGTGCACTTGGATCCAAATTATGTCAGTGTGATTCTGGATATAAAATACTTTCAGTCCTAACTTAAGCTGTTTGAATCATCCTTCCAGATCCAGGAGCCTAGTTTGCAGGTGTGGAAATTAAGCAGCTTGGCTCTTAAAATAGGATGTGTGAATATGGCCTAAGTGCCTTAAAGGCAACTCATTTTTGTTCATCACTGCTAATTGCTAAGTGAATTTCAAGGTTCTTCATTGTGTTAATTACAGGATACTAAGAAATCCCGGAATGAATCTCTGTGAATTCAGAGAGCATTGCTACCACTGTACACCTCAGTCTTTAATTATCATAAAATTAAAATGGGATTGCCTAATTTTAAAACTTCAGTTTTTAAGGGGGAATAAAATAGAGCCAGCTCCTGTCCCTTATGCAGCAGTAAAGCAAGCTATTACTGTATGCCAGCATTATACCAGCCTGACTCATCCTTCAGATGATCAGCTTCGTTACAGATGAGGACAGATTAGTCCAGTGCAGAGGTGGTGTTTGGCTCACATAAGAGTCCCACACCTCTGCAAAACATCTTCTCTCTGTGGCCTACATCCACTGATGTACACAAATATATGGCTAACTCATATTTCAGGATTAGTTCTATTGAAGTTGGAAAATGCAAAAGTACTCAGTTTTCTCTGCTGCAAGAGCCAGACATTGAAAAATGTTTTGGAAGACAATCTGCTTTGCATTAGGATGGAAGGAATCATAAATTTTGATTGCTGTGGAGAAGACATTTCTAAGAATTCACAGAAATGGTCTGTGGCCATCGGTTCCTGCAGGCACATGTACAAACAGAATCAAGTAAGGTAAATAAAATGCTGACCAGCGATATTACTGACATTGCAGATTTTCTTCCATGTCGTTCAGGGAACTTTCATATATACAAAATCTCAGCTACATTTCTCAGTAAGTCTGTAGCCCTGTGGGTCAATTAAAATTATGTCATTAAGTTAATGTGGCAAAGAAAAAGGATCACTGCAAAATAAAGCAGATTCTAGCATATTCCGTGATAATAATGAGACCTGATCTTTATTCCCTGTTTTGAGCAACTGAGTAATAAACCTTGTTGAGACTTTGCTTGATTGATAGATGGCTTCTATCCAGTGACTCCAGATAAGACAGTAGGGAAAAAGCAGCTCAAAAACAAAAGGGAAAAAAATAAAACTGATCTCAGGCTGTTATGGTCTGATGGCTCAACATGCTACTTTGTGTCTGCCAGCATATTGATTCTTTACATTTGATAGCATTAAACTGGCACTTTTACCAACTGAAAGGATAGGATCAGGAATGACAGAGCAGGGGGAGTCAGTGCCTAGTTTCTGTAGCTTCAAGGCAAACAAATAGCATGGCAATGATTTACTTTTGATAGGGATAAAAGAAACTGATGAAGTTGACTGTTGGTTACTAACCTCATGTTTTACAGGAAAAACTTTGAATGATTTTCTGCTTATTGTTGATATTCAGCTCTACAGAGATATTATAATGCTGAATGAACTCACAGGCTTCTCTGTGTGAGTGTTATCAGCAAGTTTACAAGATGTGTGTGTACGTGTGGCATTGCTAGGGCAGAGAAAAGTGTTGTAAATTAGTATTTTCATATAAAAATAAAACACAATTAGCAATATATTCTGCACAAACTAGTGACTGTGTTTGAAAGGACAAAGACTGTAGGACAAAAATGACTAATGGTTTACTTCGTAAACCTCACAAATAATTTACAGGAAATCTTGTTTGAAGCTCTACATGATTAATTGGGATTCAGTCTCCCTATATATACAAACTCCTCTTCATATCACTAGGTGTCCTATGCATGGAGAGAGAACAGAATATTACTGAGAGGATCTGCCATGTAAATGGCACGTTGTTTTATGTTCAGGAGTTATAGTAGATATGAGTGAAACTCTTGAATCACTTTATTTTGAGCGGTATTGGGGTTTTTGTGTGTGATTTTAATTGGATGAATGTTGCTTGGAAAGTGTGTTTAGATGACATACTAGAAACTGTGCTGTATTATTTACAAGGGGTCATTCCTATTCCTGGATTTTAAAAGGAAATGCCTTTATCCTCCGATTACACATAACATTCACGCCAAAGATCTGTGAATTCTTCCCAACTTTCCCCATGAATAGTTTCGTTTGCTGCTTAGAAATGTATTATACTCTTGGATGTGTAGTTGTGGAAGATGTAATCAGGGCAGAGATACATACACATCTCTGAAAAAAACATTCAGACAACATTCCTCAGATGTTGCAAATAGTCAGATTTTACTATAAATGAGCAATATCTAGCAGCGTGCAGGGAGTAATGTGGGAACATTACAGAAGGCTGTATTTCCTGTGTGTGGGTGAGTTAAAGATTTAATCCTTTATGTAAGATGAAAGGCACTGTAGGTTTCTGAAAGGGTATATGCATTCACTGAGCCAGAGAATAATTATAGCACAGCGAGTTGTAAAATTGATGTTTCTATGTTCAGTTTCATTGTCTTGTTGTAGCTTGTGTCTTAATGGATTAATTAGCCCTCCATTAGTGTGTTTACTCTGGGAGGTGGAGTAGTACCTGCTTTCATTTATCGGACTTGTTTTTTAACTCTTTTATGAAACTTGTTTTTTTATGCAGTCATTTGATTGTGAAATTTCCGTTTCCTAAATGGATAAAAGGTGAGTGGAAGAAGGAATAGGTATGTCATAGTGTTTCAGATTTGGTTTGTATCCAGTTTACATTGGATCTATTCAGAAGTCAGATTGTTGTAGAGTTGCCGATACAGATATTTAAAGATTAACTTGTCTTTTATAACAAAGAATTGATATATGTAAATCAGTTTACATTTTTGTTACAAATGCTACCTTTGTTTATCTTGCCACATTCATTCTCTCACTGACTCAGTCATCTAATGTTGCTTAAGACCACCAGCTGCTGGGTTTCATGGTGTTGATTTCAGCAAGATGGTATCTGATGTTTCAGTCTGCTTCTGCCTTGGAAACCTTTGAGGACTTTAGACCTTGTTGAGATGATTGCTTTTTCCCCTTTGTCTGTCCTTCCAGGAGAAATACCATCAGAGTGAAATTATCAAAACAGCTGCCTGAGTATTGATTCAACAAATATAGCCAAGGCTTTAAATGAGCTTGTAAGAGTAGCAGATCTAAGAGGCTTGAGCATCGGTCTGCTTATACAGCAGCACCATCTCCACTCCTTTTTCTGTGTGAATACGCTTGGTAAAAAGATGCAAAGAATTCTAACCTCATTCCAGTTTCTTCTCACTGATTTCCTCCATTTCTTTGTACCTGGTCTTTCTGTTCCTTATTTCTGGCTGCTGGTTATATTTAGTGTGGATGTCAAAGCCAGTCTGTGAATCCTACAGAAACTAAAATTTCCTTTCCTATATGGGATGGAATAAAGACTCACAATAGCTTTTGCTGTACCAGTTGCTCTAAACCAACTCTAGATTTTCTGCACACAGTTCTAACGTGCTGCACTGACAACTTTAATAATATTGGCATTAATTTTGTAGATTTCAGTTGTGTGCTAAAACAAGGGGTTTAATGTGAGACTGGATCATGTAAGATTACACAAGGGGAAGCGCTGGTTGCTTTTACAAGCTTTCCTTTCTGCCAGAGAGTGAATCTTCTGTACTTGCTATACATCAGAAGCAGCATTACTTGTCCTGTGGATAGGTAATTTCCACAACATGGTTTACCATGTGACTGGTAGAGCATAGATGAGTGATGCCTCTTGCACTTTTGAAGGCACTCTTTGGAGGAACACACGAATCAGCTGGACTCCCTCCTGGGACTGCTGGGACTTTTCCCTCCTTCTTTGCACGTCCCACAATTTTGCAGATACAACCAGTGCACAGTGTGAAGGAGGCTATAATATTGTATTTGATTTAACTGTATATCAATATTCCGCCTTTAAAATAGGCAGGCTGTTGATTAAGAAAGAAGCATACATTCCATTATTTCTTTAAATAACAAGAATGAACTCTTCAGCACAAGTGAAAGCAGACCATATGCCTTCCCTTTGGGTATCCCTTGGCACTGAGGTTCTGGCATCACACTCCTTCGTGTAGAAGCCAGCAAAAGATGTTTAATGGCTTTCAGACTCCAAAATGAGTTCTGTGGCCATGTGCGTCCCTCTCCAGTTGTCTGAGGAGATGAGCTTGAATTACAGCTCAGCCACTGCTGCCAAGCACTCTCCATTATTCCAGCAGACCAGGTTGCCAAGCAGGATTTATGGTCCTTTTAACTCAATATCAGGCGATGGAGCAGCATTGTGTGATACAGACTGTATACCAGAGATTCTTATCAATGGAACAGGACACTCTAAAATCAGGGAGATAATCAAGTCTGTAACTATCACATTGGTAATTGGCACCACTCAGAACATAGTTAAACATAAAAATACAAACTAGGAATGCAGAAGAAATGACTTTGTTTTCGCTGTAGAGTAATGCACTGTGCAGATCATACAAATTGCTTTGACATTAAGATTTTCTAACCTCCTTCCTTGCCCTCTGTCCGTGAAGTTTTGAATATGCCTGCGATACAGTAGCTCTTGTGATTGGGTACAATCTTGATAATTACAATTGAATATTATTTTTAATCTGTTGCGATCTGAGGGAAAGCAGGCTTGTCTGTTGCTAATAGCGATGAAGCTCTGAATATATTAAGCTTTATTCTTCATTCCTATGAACGAAGAGATAGTTATGCTATAGAAGTAAACATTAACATTCAGATATAAAAGAACAATTGATTTCTTCTGTGATATTCATAGTAAGACTCAGTTTTAGCATGAACCAGAAGTCTATCTTTCCAGTTATTTATAGCCAGGAAAAAAAAAAAAGGCAAATAATTTTAGAGTGGTCTACATATATTCGCAGAAAAGATAAGCTATATAACTGCCTACGCTGTTGTATCTCTACTAATTTGAATATAATGGGCAAACTCTCACCTCGCAAAGATTGGGTCCTGAGGGTTAACATATTAGCTCTTTATCTCCAGTGCTATAAAAAATGTCATTGCCATGCAGCTAATTATATTAAATAGTTACAGATATAAAATGCGTTGGAATAGTTGTTTAATAGGCAGGCAAAAATAAATGGCATTATAGCTATAATTTTCTTGATTCTGTTTTTCCAAAATATTACTGATTTCTAAGATTTTTTGAACGCTCTTGCTAGTGATACAAATAACACCATTGACCTTTAGCGTAGGCTCAAAAACAACAGCTGTAAAACACAGGTAAATTAGAACATGGCTTATGTCAGTATGATTACAGTATCTTTGCACAAACCAATAAAAATAAGAAACAATAAAACAAAGAACAACATTTGCTCTTTACTGTTCACCATAAAGTATTCAAGCAAATTATTCTTCTGTGATAAATAACTGCTGGTGGATTTTACTGGGTGTTGGACTTAGCTTCAAAAACAGCTTATCCAGTGAATCCTTTAAAAATCTATTTCTTTTCCTGTGTCTGTGCTAGACACAAGCTCCAATATCTTTTATGTTATATATAAATCTGCTCAGATTTTTGGTAAAAACTCCCTTTAACTGCATATCTTGTCCTGACTGTCATGAATACATGTATGTTTTTCCTCTTCTATTTCATCTTGTTGCTTGAGAACAAAGGCATTGCATTTAGGTTATGAGGCAATCTAACTAATAGCTAAATTAGTGGTATTCAGAGGATACCAACTAAAGCTAAATTTGTATTGATGTTTACAGTTTCCATTAGATTTCTGGATGACTAAAGAAACCAATTATTAGGCTGAAATAATGAGACCTGATATTCTTGTGTTATTCTACCAACTCAGGTTGTGCTGAGAGAAGCACTATAGAAGTCATGAAAAAAAAGTTATGAAAAAAAAATTCCTGGAAAATAGGCTCCCAACTTTACTAAACTCTTAGATAAATAAAATGTGACTTGAACGAACCTATACTGGAAGCTCAACTGCTTTCTCACAGCTGTGTCAGTCAGTCTTCATAGTGTATTAATGGTTTGGTAGTAACTCCATTTTAAAATCTGTTCCTTTGGTTAGCTTTAACTGGATTTAAACTTAAAGAAACCCTAAAATAACCTGCAAGGAAAGACTATTTTTTCTTCACTTTATTAGGAAGGACCTCAGAGC
>NW_008824287.1:426604-487399 GCF_000699105.1 Pygoscelis adeliae | reverse complement strand
ATCTGTTAGGTTCAATTAGACGTTTCCCACCGTGTCTGTAGGGAGTGGGCACCTTGAACATTTTCTGTGAAGTGTCTTTGTCCTTGCTAAATTGGATCCATTTGATTTATTTGTTGGTATTTTTATTTGAAGCAATAGAAGAATGAGGTTCTGGTAGCGTACAATGGGGCTGAAAATGAATGTTTTCCCTGAGGAGGTCTTTTTGGGATTTTCCCGTTTGGAGAGAGCAGGATTTGTTCCTCTATGGCAGCACTTCTCAGAGATGTGGGGCTTCATTTCTGAGTTCCACGTAGCCATTTTAGTCTTCTATGCCAGCTTTAATTTCTCTTCCACAGAGGTTTTAGTGGGTGAAGCATGCCATATTAAAGGTGAACAGGCTGAGATTATACCACCTGCCTGTAGATTTTGGAAAGCAATATGAATTTCTGCCTGGTGGTTTTTTTCTTGTTCCTCCTCCATCTTCCAGCATGTGGATGTCATGGAGGCTCACGAAATCAAATTAGGCAGGTGATAAATTCAAAAATAAACTTTATTTTAACCAAAATTGTTTAAGAGAAAACTAAACAGAAATGAGGCGTCAACACTCTGACAACATCAGTAAACCACAGGTTCAGGATGGCGTACAAGGAATTAATACTGCACAGCTGGCTTTACAACCGAGGATCCAAAATGTGCACAATCACTCAGCTGTAAGATGAGGGCTCTCAACCTCAAGGAGTTTCCTTGGGCGGCGTCCCGACCCAAGGGGAGAGTCCCCGACTGCAGACCCGCTGCTCCGAGGAGGACCGGCTCACCTTGCCCTCCGGCGGGGCTCCATTTATACCCCAGTCGGGTCTGACCTGTGGTCAGTTCTGACCGGCTGAGGGCCTTGACTTCCTTACCCCTCGCCCGAGGTGTATATGTGACCATAATCACACCTCGCCCCAGATGTGTACGTGACCATCAGCACTTGCCACCTTAAAGGCGCAAAAGTAAGGGCGCGAAAAGTGAGGACGCAGCGGTCTTAATGCCCCCGGTCTTTGCCAGGGCGGGCGCTCCTGCCGCAGGGGAGTGCGGCTGCCTGGAGGCCTGCGAGTGCCTGGAGGACAGGCGTTCAGTGTGGGGCACCGCAGGGGACGGGATCATCTGCTGGGATCTCTCTCCATCCTGGTGCTGATTCACTGGCAAGAGATCCTTGCGCAAGGGGATTCCCATTCCCACCACAGGCAGATCTGTGGGAACAATTAGGCCTGTGGAGATCTCTGGCTTTGTGCACACTATTCATTGTGCTCCTTTGACTTAAAGGCTGCTTTGGTTTGTGTAATTTTACAAGCTACTGAAGCAGGACCTATTGATATTTAAAAAATAATTAAAACAGTCAGAGTATTGAGTATTAAAATGCTGCCTTTATGCAGTATCTACTTTTCATATTACAGTGTAAGATTTTCACTCTACTTTCGCTATTATGAATCCATTACATGTAAATGAATGAATACTATTGTTAATAACCATTTACAGCATACAGTGTAACAGCTCCAAAGGAGCTATTAGAGTTTACTGTATGCTGTGAATATATATGAAGAACAATACACAGACCTCAGCTAAACTGTAATGATTGCATTGACATAACATCAGCTCTGAGAAGAATCTAAGACACCGTAGCATGTGAATGGCAAAACAAAGAAATTCAGAGTCCAGACTCCTCTTCTTTAAATCACGCAGCTACAGTGTTATGTGATGGGTATCATTACCGGTAACAGTTCTGCAGTGTTGCTTGTAATGGAGTATACAATGATTACCTCTTGTATTAAGGATGCCAGTGTTTAGTTCACAGCGTCACTTACTGTGGTGCTGGGACAGCCCTCGCGTTTGGGTTATCTTGCATATCAGCATGCAGCGTGATTGGGGAGGTTCATAACTTTACATGTCTGATTTGGAGTATTTTAGGTAGAATACAGTCTAGGTTTTGTGTAGGTAGGTGCGCTTATGCCAGAAGAGTGTTATGAGAAAATGTTTGCTACATATGTGTGCATGTCTCTATATTAAAGTTAGAGTTTTGGCAACACCTTCAGTACAGATGCAGATCTGAATAAGTGCAAACATGCAATAGGCTTAATCCAAAC
This sequence comes from Pygoscelis adeliae, assembly GCF_000699105.1. Lineage (NCBI taxonomy): Eukaryota > Metazoa > Chordata > Aves > Sphenisciformes > Spheniscidae > Pygoscelis > Pygoscelis adeliae. The sequence continues at coordinate 485,297 of NW_008824287.1, read as the reverse complement.
CACTGCAATATAAATTTCTTCTGCTCCTAATACAAATCTGGAGATCATTTTTTCAGAGGTAGGATACACTTTGCCTCCTTGCTAACTTGATTCTAGCACTCCTGTTACAAACTTTATGGTCTACTGCCTTGTCACCGGTGTGGTACGGAACTGCTCAGAGGGAACTCAGCAAGGGCTCACAAATTGCTTCAGTTGCTACATCCATTCGGCTGACCAAGGACTTTCAGTTCCTACTTTTTCAATTATATTTTGTCTTTTAGTTTATTGCTTTTGATTGTAGCTTTAACCTGTTCTGGAGGAAATGTGCTGAAATTCTTCATGTTCATTGACCACACTTAGGAAGTAGTGGAAACTGATGTGTTAAATGGCTGTCCAAATTTGGTGCTAATATTGATACCCTTGGCTTTTCATTTTCATTTTTAGAGCTTTTCTTCCTGGTGATGTTCTACTGACTTCCCAAAATATGAACCAGATTATTGCTAGCTGCCACAGAGCTGCATGAGGAAGGTCACTAAAGTCATCCTTTAATTTTAGTTTCCTCTGAGACAGCTGTAGCTCCTGAAACTTTCCTGAGAGCCAGGAGTGCTCTCTAACAAGCAATCCTTGTGATGCTTGCTTTTCTGAAATGGTTTTGGTCTTTGGAGTCCAGACACAATTCTCAAAATGTAGACAGCTCCACAGGGTAATGCTGGCCAGAGCTTTCTTACTGTCCACGGCTGTGTGGCTCAGTGAAGTCAATGGTAAAATTACTTTTCAAGTTTTAAGTAGAGATGATTTTCCATCACACAGAAAAGGTGAAATTCTCTCATGAAGTCAGACAGAAATTAAACTGTTTAAGCCAAAGAAAGGAAAATATAAGGCCCATATGAAGCAAAAAAAAAAAAAAAGAAGCAAATATTCCTCTCGTGCCAGGGATTAACTTCTTCAGGCCAGAATGTGAGTGAAATGGAGCAGCCCCGCAGTAAAGTTCATGGCACAGGCAAAACCACACTTTTCAGTTCGGGTGCTGGTTGAAAAGAAAAAAGTAAAAAATGTGTAGACAGAAACTTGCCATATTAGGCATTTATTTTTATACTTCTGGGAGGTATCAATAAAACACCTAAATAGTAAATTAATGGTAATCTGTTCTATGTGTTTTCCTTAGATATATTGAAGGAGATAAATTAAAACTTCTCCTCTCTTTAGTATATATTTCTGATGGAAAGGTATACACTCATACCTGAATGCAATGTTTGTAAAGTTAACCTTTTTGACACGCACTTAAGGATCAGCAGTAAAGGGCACTGTTGAAAACCAAGAGCATTATGGAACAGTGTTGCCTCCATGGCCTTTCAACCACTGTTAGCATTGTACTGTGCTGGTACCCACAGAGTTTTAACAAGTAGGCTGCCTGACAATATCAGAAAATCAACACCTTAAAACTTATACTCTGTCTTCATAGTTTCTCATCTCTAATCCAAAACTAGTGGACTGTTACTTTAATATCTGTTTTCTAAGCACGTCTCCTTTAATTAGGTCCTGTGCACTTCTTAGATTTGTTTTGTTGCCAACATTAAACTGTTTTCTGTATAGCAAGCAGATTCCAAGGCAGATGTCCAATCCTTTTGGATTTTGCTTACTGATTGTAACAAATTTATTATTTCTTTCGTGCAAACACAGAGCTAAATTCTTTTGTTGAGCAACCGACCTACACTGAGTGAGTATCTGTAAAACCCCACCAACGCAGCAGGAGCTCGGAAGTGTTAGTGGTAGTAACTTCATCTGTATGGCATTTCCATGCATTTTACTTCAAGTTTCTATTTTTTCTCTCTTCCATTTTTTTGGCCAAGAATTTGGCTCAAGCTTAAACTTCACTTTGTTATATGCACTTTATTCAAAAAGGCTCAAGGAAAATTTTTCAGGAGGCTTCTCAGACAAAACTAATACCCAAGCCACTCACAGTTTAGAGTGTAAATCAAGTATATATCAATAGTTAGAACTAGCAAACGGAAGAGGTAGTGTATGTGAGGACTGGATTAACTTGGAGAGTAGTCTCTCAACAGATTTACTATTAGATACAGCAAAGGTATACTTAAATATATTAAGATCAAAGATTCCTTTCTGGCATAGGGGCTGATGTAAAGAATTGTAGTAGATGCTTGAAATACCCAGACCCAGGTTTTGTTTGTTTCAGATCCCAAACAACTCAGTTATGCTCAGTGAAAGAGCAGAATGAGGTTAGGCAAGATGGATCAGATTTTTGATTGCTATTCTGCTATCTTTAAGTAAGAACTTTAAAAAGAAATAAGCTGAGAATACGTTTCTGATTCTATTTGAAGTTAGTGTCATCTTAAGAGAAGGGTTCCCAGAGGTCCAGGCTGTACATCTGCAACTTGAAGGACTCTCTGCAGACCCATCAGCCAATGCTGTAATTGTCAGCTGTCTGTATTGTATCTGGTTTTCCACATTATAAGTCCATTATAAAAAGCACGTTAGACAAACTTCCTGAACTATTTTTTGAGGAATCTGCAACTTTTCTAAATAGCTAGAACCATTGTGAAAATCAGCTACAATTTATACCTTACTTTATGCATCGTAAGTCTATACTGACTCTGTCAGACTAACTGCACATCCACAGAGTCATTCCCAATGTATGTGCAGTGATTTGACTGGCTTTGCTCCAGGCTGGAGGGGCTCCAAGCAGCACAGTTCCCAGGGCCACCACACTCCTTAGCACTGACCATGCTCGAAGGGTTTATTGTGCAAACACAGAAATTGAATGAGCCTGCTTGAATGCATATAGTTGCGCATGGGGTGAGCATTCGTAACGTTGGGACCATACTGAGCCCAGGCAGGTTGTGTTACTGTCATGCAATTAACTTCACAAAGGAAATAAAAAAGAAATGTGTCATTTAGGCCGTTCTGTGTGTTGTTTGTATGTACTGGAAAGGAGGACAAGGCCCATGCTCTTTAACAGCTAACAGGAAGAGTATTTGTTTGTTTTCTCTTTGTCCCTATCAAGACACCCTCAACATGCCAGAGCTGAGAACCTTTAATTCATCACCTTCCTGTGCTTGGGGCTTTATTGCACCCATTGCTTAAGCTAATGCAGGTGGTCGTGCCTTGCTTTTGCAGCTGGTTTTGCTGTTACTGATGGTTGTAGTTTATGTTTTTTTGCTCTGCCCCTATTTCTTAGACATAGAAATTGTTGCTTCAGTTTATTTCATTTGCATTTCTCAGTTCTTTACCATTTTATTGCCGTTTCTCTGCTGTGACTCTAAAGCAAGAACAACGTTTATTCCCTCTGCCCAGCAAGCTTTAAAACTGATTCCCTGTGTTACGATTGTTCTTTGTTTCTTTATAATGCAGCATCATCTATTGTTTACAGTGTATTTACGAGCAGCAGAGACTTGATGCCTTTTAGAATGAAATGCCTTCATTCTTTCTAAAAGTCTCCTTATGTTTTTGTAAAGCACTAAGTATCCTGGTGGTGTTAAAAAAAAGCAACATGATTATGAGCATGATGGAGAGGAAGAAAACTGTCAATCTAAAAATGGTTCCTCTTACTCAGCAAATCCTCCCTGTCTGTATTCTGAATCATCATCTGATGGTAGTGACACAGAAAGCTTGTAGTAATCTTTATTATACCTGTGAGTACTGCAGAGTCATTATAACTCTGAGAGCATAAGCTGGATTTTACTTTGACTCACACATTTTGGTATCTACAGCTTCAATCTGGAAAGAAACATCCATCTAGGGAACAACTTTAATTATCAATCCAGTGATTTAAGGGCTCAGTTGTATTTTCAGGCATGACTTAGGTACCTCAGGAACCAAAATCTCTGCATTTTCACATCAATGGGATTTTACAGAGTTTTTCTTTGAAGACAGTGATCATAGTCATATGGTGAATGTCTATTGTTTACAAATAACGCACGTAGGGTTGAGGCCAGGTATCCCCATAACAGAAATTGTGTAGTGGACATTACCAGTGGACATTATGGTATAGATGAATGTTAAATTACACTGACTAAAGTAATACCAAGTTCCAGCCATTTTCGTACAAATACATGAAGGGTAAAATTAAAATTTTACTAAAAATTATATGCTAATATGGAAATTAAGGTCATAAAATGAAAGAGAGTATGAAGAAACAAAACAATCCACTTGATATTACTTTTTTTAATACTAAAAGTTACAGCTTGAAGACTCAAAGGGCTTTTCAGACATGGAATGTGAGCTGCTTGCATTTTCATGAGGCCAACTTTAAAATAATGTCCTTCCTGATTAACACAGTGAGCATCATTGCATTTAATTGGGTAATGACCTCTGCTTAGTGAATGTTATAAACTAGAGTGAAATCTGAAAAGAGGTACAATAGCAAGCTGCAGTAATCATGCTCTATTGGTATTGCCAGTTGAAGTTCATGAATGATAAACGTTAAACCACAACATGTAAACAGTTTTTTCCCTGCAGAATTTAGGCTCAGACTGATCACTTGTCTCTCTTAATATGATTTGTCCTGGCTATTGAAAACAAGGACTCCTCCCTCCCCCGATATCTCTTCTAATGTAATTAGCATCTAGTCAATAATGTTCAGCATTTCATTTTACCGCTTTAATTAACAAATTCAATTTGTTCAAACCACTGTGAAAACAAATTAAAAGCCCAGTGACTAAAAACCTCTAGTGCCAGAGATATGTCTAAGGTGTTCACCAACTCTTTCGCTATTAAAAGACCATCTTTTGTATTTTTCTCCCTGTGAAAATGGGATTTTCAAAACTTGTTCTGATTTTTGTTCCACCGGAGCAAGTTCAGATTCAAAGTGGCAGGGTTTGTCTGGATTTTTAATACTGAAAGAGATGGTTTCACACCCAAGGAACAAAGCAAGGCTTTCCTGTCATGGTGCATAAGCTGTGAATGTTAAGCTTTTACCTTTCCAAAGGTTTGTCGTTGCTTTTCAGCTTGCCTCTTGCTGTGCCTCTCTCCCAGTCCGCACCAACAAGTTACAAGAGGGTTTTTTGGTGTATACGCAGCAGAGTCTGTACTAGCCACAGCTGCCTCCGTAGCGGCCTGTGTGTGGCCAGGACAGAGCTGCTGCTTTCTGCTTTAGCTTTTAAAAAGTGGAGGCTCCTGAGGCTGCAGCACTGGGTACCCATGCTGGTCTCACACCTCTCCCATGCACCACCTGCCTGTGCATGGGAAACCACCGAGGCTGCGAGGGCCTCTGTGTCCAATATTGTCATGCTTTCATTTTATTTTTTTCCCCGTTTTCTTTTGTAGATGAGAGCATTTACTGTACAAACATTGGCAGAGCTCTGGAAAGGTTGAAACAATACAGATCGGCTTTAATAACTACTGTAAATGTCCCGCAAACTTGGTCAACAGACCGGAGTGTATTTATATGCACGATAAACACAAACACATGCAACCCCCGTACGGCTGTTTGGAGGTCGGCCTTCCCTTCCCGAAGAAGGTCAGTGGCAACTGTGGGCTTTCTGCCAACATGCAGCATTTAGCTTTGCAATATTCATGTGATGGGTTTTTAATATTTACAGCTTTAGATTTGACACAGCTCTCCTTACGTATTCTGATTGCTTTGGCTTTTTCCGAGACCTTCCCGAGGTGGCTGCTCAAGAAACACATTTAAGAGAGTAAATGTTAGCTACTGAGCAGTGCCGAGGCTGGAAATCGAGGCTGCTGAGGTGGGCGTCACACCTCCACCAGCCAGAGGGGCCTCAAGGAAATTTGTTGGTTGACATTTGTTTTGCAGATCAATGTGGAAGCAGTGGACTATGCATGCTGGCTCCCTGCAGCTTTGCTTCGTTTGGATGCTGTGGTGTGTAACAACACCATGAAGTTTAGGTTGTGAGTTTTCCCTCAGCTGGGGATCTGGTTTGAGCGTCTCTCCTTTATCTATCTCTGTATAACCTGTCTAACTGCAATATCAATCAGCTGTCTTTCAGAAATTTAGTTAAAATTGGCTGGTGGGTACAGTGGTGTGGAGAGGACTGACAGGTTAGAGGGGATTTTTACATAAACTCACTTCTTCAAGAAGCCAGGCTGAAAAAGACGCTCGATTTGCCGTGTTTCCCTTTGTAGTGCCCTGTAGATGATTTGCCATGTCTCAGTTTGAGAATGTGGAGCCTTTACTACTCCATTGAGTTCATCTCCACTTTTAGGTGCTCTGAAGTTCATGAAACTGCACTTGAACATTGCATTTGAATTTTTTTTAATATGTTCACTTCTAATAATGATCTAGTATTAGGCAGAACTTTACCTGTTTCGTCACTGTACAAGAAAAATGGTAGTATTTACTTCAAGCTGAAGTCCTGAGGAAGTAAACCACTAAAACCTGAGATCTTATGATGAATGAGAATATGAAGTGAAAAGCATGATCATGCATTAATGTAAACAAATGGATGCAAGAGCTTGCTGAGGTCCTCAGATGGGAGTGTTTAGAAAATTAGTGTTCACATTGTCCACTCTAATTTCTCTGCAATGGAGTCATCATTCCCTATCTTTTATTTAAAATTGCCGTTATAACATTTAGTGACACACACTGGTGGTGTTGCCTGAGCAAATCTGTGTCTAAAATGATTGCATCTCTGCTCAGATATGTATAGCTCATGTCTGTCTGTCTCTCTCGGTTTCTTTTCTTTTCTTTTCTCTTTTCTTTTTTTTTCAAATGTAACTGCATGCCAAATGGTATAAATTATCCAACCATCTGTCCCCCTTCTTCAAAGCCCCGAGGGAAAATAGATCTGAAGTGTAGCTCATTTTCACCAAAAATGCCAGTTGTAATAGATCCTCACTTTCGCATCCACTCAGCTTGTAACTGGCGGGAAATCCCATAGCCTTAAAATTTTTAGTAGCTAATTCAGACCCTTTAATTAGCAAGTGGTCAGTTTTGCCTCTGCTCAGCCATGGCAGCAGCTCCTGGACCTTCTGGTTTTTCTTTTACCTCTGACCAGTAGAGGAGCTCCCCCTGCCTGTTACTTCTACAGCGTTTTTAAGAAGCGGCTGAACTGTTCACATTTTCCTGATATTTTCTTTGAGATTTAAATAATTTCACCTAATTATATATCCCCCCCTTAATTTTCTGTCTTGTAAAATAATAATAAGGAAACTGATTTTGCTGCATGAGTCAATTTGCAAATCAAGCAGCCTTTACATTATTTCCCTGTCTGCTGAGTTTCTGCACCGAGTATCGCTGTCTCGCATATATGTTTCCCCCACTCTGTCTTTCTGACTTGTCAGCTGAAGTTGAAATGCTAATTGAAATCGAATCGGCTTGTCAGTGTGTTGCTACTGTGCTGCTCTCCCTCCGGTATGCTTAGCTGGTGTGTTTGCTAACTGGAGTTAGGAGCCTTTATGTTGAGGGATCAAAAGTGCAGGTGAGATACTCTTCTTTATTACCGCTGCTATCACATCGTGCAGTGAGCCAAACTTGTTGAACCTTGTGGTCCTATGTAAACTTACTGTACTGGAGGCATCCTCCAAAGACACGTCTATAAATCAATCTTCTGCTTAACTGCTTCCAAATACGGAGAATGAGCATAAGCAAAGGCAGCTGACTCTGGGACAGTTCTGAAGTCCTGGAAATGTCTTCTTTTTAGCTTGAGTTGTTATTAAATGGGGAACTCATGAGCTATGCTTCCACATTGCTCTCTAACATATTGCATGCTCTTCTGATTTGAAGAGATGAAGAGAATCAGATCTGAGTTTAGGAGAGGTTCAAATGCAAAGGTCTTTCAAAGATACCTAGCCCTGGTGGCATGATGATTTATATATTATCACTAGAGCTCTACAGCTGAGGTGAAATGAAGTACATAGTCTTCCATACCTCATATATAAAAACCTTTTATCTTTTGAAGGGATCCATATGACTCATTCCAGTCTTCAAAATCTATAGAAGGTTGAAAAGCATCCCTGTTACATTTGGGAACTCACTTGTATCACTTCAGGAAGAAGGTAAAGCAAATAATTTATTTCCACACATTAGTAATAGCACTTGTACTAGGTGAGAGCTTTTTTACTGGGATTGTAGCCAATATTTCCTCATTGTGTTAATTTTATGTAGCAGTACATGAATAATACGCCAACAACAGTACACTCTCAGAATTTGCTGTGGTCAGTAAGATCTGTCCTGGCTGAACCCAAGGGTCTTGATAAACCACGTAGTTCTGGCTTTTCCCCAGGATGTGCATCCCAGCCAGAGTTTTCATCAGTTTGAAGCTCACCTATTCACATTCCTGCATGACTACATTTATGCCTACAGTCATCAAGTGAAGTATTATTGCAGTTGTGCACAGGAACATGTACTTAGGTGTTTTTTGAATTTCACTTCTGTTAAATTGATACTGTGATAGGAGCCCAGTCATGATAAAGACAAGTATATAAGCAGGCATAGAGAAATTCATATGTGTTTTAGTATGTGAACCCTTGGTATCCTTTGAAAATATTTCCTTTGACTCTGTAGAAAGTAGGTTAGCTGGAACTGTTTACCTTGCTACAGAAGGAATTTCCAGATAGCAATTTTTAGTAAAACTGTGGTCTTCGAGCTTATCTCAGTGTGACAGCTCTTCCATTTCAGACAGATTAAGATCTTTTCCAAAGTACACTGGATTGGTGGCTATCCAAGCATATGTCATTAGGCAAAAATGAAGGATAGATATTGAAAGATGTATTTTAGCACTCAGGTATTTGATATTCTTTTCTAAAGGGACTGGTTCTGATATAAACTTTATATATTAACTAAGCACACATAGTTATTCTGTTGGCAGAACTATTTAACCCTGGTATCCTGTAGATCTGTATCCTATGTCCACTAACCCCACCATGATAACCCCAATTCTTCCCCTTTCCCCAAAACATGCTCTGTGAGATCCCCTGGGCAGAAGAAAACAAACTATGGCTTGTCTTGAATTTTACATTCATGATGGCTATCAGACATTGCTGCCAAACAAAAGATCTGGAAAATGTAGAACTTGATGGCAGAGGGACGCTACATTGGATCTTTGCCTTCACTAACCTCCAGACTTCAGGAAGAAATTACCAATTATTGAGACTTAAGTTCTTTTAAATGTCACTGACCATCAGGCTTAAAAGCAATTTCATATGATCTGGCTTATACTGATAGATGAACTGATAATGTTGCCTTGCTTTCACAGAAGGCCAGCATTTCCTGTAAAGACTGTATTTAAAGCTTTCTCCAAGTGTTAGTCTAGCAAGAAGTTTAGAATCTGTTTGCCTTCAGTTTGCTATCTGTAGAACAAAGATAATGGTACACCTCAAAGGTGTATTGTCAGGCTTAAGCCATTAATTTTTATAAAGTTACTTTCAGCTTCTGAGATAGAAGGCACTAAAACAATGCAAAGTATTATTCATACTATTATTATTTTATGAGTCATGCCAAGACATTTCTTCCTCTTCATAAGAATTCCAATAAGATCTCATTTCTTTATTGCACAGAGATGATGTTTTAAGTTTTCATATTTCCTCAGGAGCAAACTACAATTGTTGAAGTGGCCAGTACATTTTTAAGAAATTGGTTCAATGTCCAATTTCTTTTTTGTTCTTAACTGTGTTGATATATAGGTCTAACCTGACAGACGCCCAAAGATTGATACCTTCCAATTACCTGTGGTTTGTAACGTCAGCTTGATAATTTTGCATTTCTACAAGCTCAGGTTAATAACCCCTGTGCTGAAGTTGAATAATTTATGAATTTTTTGGTCTTCCAACTTTGGAGAGATCCATAATAACACGTTTCAAAAAAAAGAGAACTGATTACTTCTAATTGCTGTTTTATGAGGGTATCCATTCTGTATAGCTTCAACCTGGGTAGGAAACGACACAACAGATGTGTTAAATAGATAAACAAGGACAGATGAGGGGTTGTACAGGCAAGATGATAATTCTAAACCAAATGCATTAACATAAATGCAGAAATCTTAGCTTGCTGCTTGCCTAACCAGTGCCAGATTGGAGTGACTTGTAGCTATCACTCAGAGGCAGAGGAAGGTGTTAAGAACATGTTTAAATGAGAAGACGATGGCAACTCTACAAATTTTGACAGTCAGTTTATCTGAGGCACAAGTTCCTTGCTCTTTGTTCTTCACCAGTTCCCAAAGGGCTTGATTTTCAGAAGTGTTGAGCACTTGCAGCTTCTATTGACTTCAAGTGGAGTTTTAAGTGTTCTGCACTTGTGAAAATCATGCCCAACTGGATTAACACAAAGAGGTTTTTCTTTCAACATCAGCCAGAAATCTCTTTTCTTCCTACCTGACTTTTCCAGCAAAACACAGTTACTGTTTCCTAACAGGCAAAATTGTATTATTCTATTATGTATTTCAGTTCCTTGGAGTCTTAGTGAATATGTGTTGGACTTTATTATGCATTTGTACCATTTCTCACAGAGTCAAAGAAATAAGAGATGGAAAAGACCTGCTAGGTCAGCTACTCCATGTCTCCAGTAGTACAGCATTGTTCCTTTCAATATGTTTTCTTGTGTTTTGTCGCTCCTAAATACTGGAGACATCCTCTTTTGAGGTTGTAGTGACAAAAGCTGCACAACAGTTTATCTTCCTTTCAAAAATAATACACATAATTGGAAAGAAAAGAAAGCAGAATATTTTTAATCCTCCCTCCAAATTGAGAAGAGTATTTCTTTTATTCTACAGGCAGTTTTCCTTTTCATATCATCATCAGAGGAAGATGCTGTCATTATAAATAGGGGTGTAAATGCAGGATTCTTTGCAGATGATATTTTGATTTTAAAAAATAGGAATTCATAACAAGGGTGATCTTTGTCTTTCTTTATTTCTGCTTTTTTGCTGTTTCATGGCCTCTCTCTCTCATGATTTCTGGACGCTTCTCCACTTCGGCATGTGACCAGGGATGCAAAATACCCTAAAGAATACATTCAACAATGTGTTTTAGTTCCACATTCAAATATATCTTTGGCCACCCTGTTCCAGAGAATTCATTGCAATAGACATAATGGGCCATAATTCTGCCATTAAATCCAGGCTGATGATAGGAAGAAGTGTAGTCATTCCAGTAATAAAACTGACTGCCCAGTACAATATAGGCTTTCTCCCTCCCCCATCTGCATTAAATATAATTATTGGAAGAACAATCTCTGGATACATTTCAATAAAATACTTTCCCATAGTACCGTTTTCTAGGGCAAAATAATTTGTTGTCTGTTTTAAAAGCCCTTATAAAAACAGCTGTCTTTCAAAATTCTTGTTATTTGCATGACGAATCTCTCTTAAAGTTTTCTCATAGGAAGATAATATTCATGTTCTTTAAATTTGCATTGTTATATCTATTTAACATATAGTACCTGAAGGTTTTTGCTTTTATTATTATTAAAGTGACTGACTGAAAACTGAAGGAGGAAGGTAACCTTTAATTTATACTCTTGCTCAAGAGGAGGTCTTTTTATAGTTACATTCAGGTCATTTTTTTTTTTTCTGTGGATCATCTATACTATTAAATGGGTTTTTATTCCAATTTAGGAGACACTTCGTCTTTAAACCTGTACTTACATTAACTTTTGTACATGGTTGCCCAGGCAACAATGTAATTGCATGAAACAATGGCATTCTCCTATGTACCATTTATGGCAAGTTTGCATTTGAAAAAACTTCTTGTCTTATCATCAAAGCAGAATTTGTAACCTTCTGACAGCTGAAGGAATGTTCAGGGGCCTTGATTCATATTCATTTTCCCTTGTAATTTTAATGGGTACCATCACCTTTCATTTTCAGGGTATTTCTTTTTCCCCCTATGATAGTTACTGTTTTACATGAAAATTCTAGAGCAGGCAGAAGAAACCGATTAAAAAATAGCTCCAAGAAAAGGCTGCAAGTACCATTCTTCTAGCTTGTAGCCTGTGAAATTGCCGCTGTTTAATTGATCTTCTATAAGCTTATCTTTCCAGTGAGATGTACCATTATTGTACATTAATCAGTGCCTCCAGACATTATCACTGAGGTAACCAAGAGCTAATCAAGCAAGAATGGAGCTGGCAGACGCCAAGATGTCATGGATGCCTTGCTGTGTACGAAGTCTGTCAGAGTTTCAGCTTCCAAAGGAACCTGTTTTCGCAGGGCTGCAGACTTTGTATAACCTTGTCATAGCAATGGAAGAAGGGGCAAGCACCCTGAATGTCAAATAGGCAGGCCACGCGGGGAGCCGACACTCCTGGAATCCTCTAGATGGCAAACAACAAAGTGACACTGTAATAATAATAATAAATGATGCTATTTAAGAATAAACAAAATGTTGACACGTTGATTAGTTTTTACTAAATAGCAGTTTCCAAGGGAAGAGAATCAAGCAAAGCAAATTTACAGTGGAAAATATTCAAAATATATTAATCAGTCATTGCAAAGTGCCACTAGAAATTGCATTCCCACTTTTTAATTGATTTTATTTTATACATGCTCCTATAGAAAAAAAAACCCCACAAACCTCTGAGTTTTCCTGAATGTTATTTCTGGCAGCTAGATACCATATTAGGAAAATAGCAGAACAGAAAAACAATAAAGTGTACCAGATTCATTTAATCAATTTAACTAAAACTATGCTTATTCTTGCAGAAAGATCTGCATGACACTTTACTGTCAATTGAAAGAATCTCTAAATCGGGATAGAACGGAGCCTAAATTGCAGAGGGAAGCAGCTGAATCTTTGTGCTGTAGGTTCTGTCATGTGAGACGAGTTTCAACTGCTAGCACGTCTGAGCTGCTTCTTTCTTATTGGCATGTCAATGCCTTGATGGCATCCTTTAAATATTTCCTCCTACCATCTTGCTGGTGGTAGTAGAGAAGCAACTCCAGGGCTGGCATCAGCGAGGCGAAACTGTACTGGTGCAGGCCTGTTCGCCAGTCTGCTAGTGGCATTCATTTGTAGGATTTACCCAAAAGGTATCAGAGGACTCGGGACCTACAAGTGTACCTTAATCGTACCCTTTACTAGATTCACAAATGATGCAATGGAGCGGGAACAAGGCTTTCCCCTTAGACAGAGGGTAAAAACCATAGCCTATGGTTGGTTACCCAGAGCTTCGAAGCTCGGTGTTTCTGATCTCCTTTTCTGCTACCTCAAGAAGCAGCCAGGTTTTCTCCCCACACATTTGTAACCCACTGATTTTCATGCAACTTCCAGCTGCACTGGAGGAAGAGAATTACTTCTGGCAGACATAGCAAACAAAGTCACTGGCATACAGTTTGACTTCTGAGGCTTTTTTCTTCACATTTTAAAAAGTCACAATATCTTGTATGCTGTATTTTGTTTCCCGTTACCAAGAAATTGTAAATTAAAGAAATACACTGTGAAAGCATTAATAAGCAGATTTTGCATAGTTTTCACTTTGTAGTTCCACTGACTTCTGTTGATGTATTCCAAATATAAACAGGTAACAGATCAAAATTTGCCCACTGAATACATATACAGTAAGTGTAAAACACTGAACCAAATTGCCTGCTGGCGTACATCCATTGACAAAAAGGAGTTTTGCCAGAAGGTAGTTTGGCTCATTATAGCTAGTAATTTGATTATTAATAAATGGAAAAATATTACTAATAGTTGCTAAGCTTTATTGATGACATTCTCAAAACTCTATTACTTCTGTAGAGTGAATCTGTCAGTGCTGCCTTACACCTCTTTTTTATTTCAGTGAAGATCATATATTCATGATGGTTTGCAAGACCAAGGTCATTAATGAAGATGTTTTCTGTTGGGTGGGAGGGAAGGACTGGTTTTGTTTAATTAAAAAACCCCATGAAATAGAAATACTGCAGAGGGATAAATGTTTCCCTTTCTGAATATAAACATCTTGGCATCACCTCACTGTTTATTTTCAAAAACTGCCTAAGTTTTGCTTCCATATTTATCTAACAGCAGGGGATCATTATCCTGTGACAAAGTTCTATTCCACTGACATTATCTCTTAATTAGAATTCATCCTTTTCTAGTTCTACGTAGTCAGCCTGTAGTTCCCACAAGTCCCATAAAGCAATGTATATTTTTGGAAGCAGAGGGAAGAGGGAAGGTCTTGCAGACCATTAAGAGCTGTTTAATAAGCAGCCTGGTGTGGAAAAGGCTGCTTTTATTCTACATGGGCATATCTATGCAGAATTGCTAATGAGGGCCAGCCTCTGCCCTCCCTTACATCACGCCAACTGACTTGAAGTGATGTGCCAGGCCAGGAGGGAGGGCACTGCTACATTCGAGAAAATAAATTGCTTGTCTTCCTTAGGAGACAAGGAGAGGAATCAGCTTAGGGCTGCAATCACGCTACACTTGGAAGGTAGTGGGGCAGATAGAGGTAAAGAGCAACCTTGTAAGGTGCTCTGCAGTGCGTAGTGAATGTGCGCTGGGATCATAGTCGTGAATGGCATCATTTCTACTGCTAAGGTCGTTCATGCTAGTCTCCCACGACTCCTCTTTTAGAGATGAAGGCACTTGCAGCTACTAATGCATCTTTCCCTTCTCTCAGGAAGCGTGAGTAGCATTATTCTGTTAGCCCCTTCACAACAGCAGATAAGCAGCCTGACCACAGAAGTATGTGTTTGGGTGTGTAAAACAAAAAACAATGAAAATAATAACGTAGAGATGTTAAGGCCCTTGGTCCTGCATCATGACTTTTGGTCATCTATTGCAGTGAGACTTACAGCATCGCTAAAAACATTTTAATGTCTGAGCAGTGAGCACTAAGGGAGAATATCAAGTAGAAATCTCAAATAAATATTAATAGCTCCATTTCCATGTCCTGCGTTTCAGTAGGTAGAAATGTGAGCAGTCCTTCCCACTGGTGTTTGGACACATTACATCTTCTGAACTAATTGGCATCTCCTACCCAAGGTCTGCCTACATGAGTAAGGGAGCTGCATAGCTTGGCAAAGAGGGTGGAGCATTCAGCAGCTGCTATAAAGCATCTTTTCCTTTATGAAGTACATTACAACAAAAATCACAGCAAACAGACATAAATCTAGGAAAAATAATAGTTATCCACAGGTTGGCAAGAATAGTGCCTGCTACTGGAATAGTACCCATGTAAAAATCCAGTGTGAAACTCCTAGCCACCAGGTGTAACAGAGACCAAAGAAATAGAAACACTCTCCTAAGGTCAGATCCTTGAATGCACATCAAGAAAAACTGGAGTTCTAATTGCCTAACAAGTTTCAGATAATATTAAAGCATATGCTTCAGCATTAAATTATTTCGTTTTAGGGATTAGGAAGAGACCAAAGGGAGTAACCTTACCCGAACAGCTGTGTAAAGTAAGGCTTTGGGGCTTTTTTGCATTTTCTTCTGAAATACATGCTATTAGACATTGTTAAGGAAAGAACAATGGAAAAGATTGGTCCATGAGATTCATTAATTGTGGCAATTCCTACTCTGGCATGATTTTTTGAAATGGTTTCCTGATAACATTTTGCTATGAAGTAGCACGTGAGGATAAAAGAAAATTCCCTTAAAAGTCTCTAGTCTGTAAATTAGCCCATGTATAATTTCACTTAACGTTTTAAAGTGATGTTCCCAGTTCTGCTTTTCACATTATTATCATCTTCACTTACACCCTGTAAATTTGTTCAGACACTCAAACCCTTTCTCTGTCCAGAGATGCAAAGAATAAAAACTGCAGAAGATACAAAAGCAAACTATTAGCAAGTTTATTAAATCCAGGAAGTGGTGTCTAATTGAAAAGTTTGCTAAATTTATTGAATGATGTAGTGCTGCTGAGAGCTGTTATAACTTTATTGTATTGAATTATGCAATATCGTACTCCATTGTCAAATGTTTCCTTGGTTCTCATTAAGGCTATGATTCATGCTAATATTATATCATTTAGACAGGTTCCTCAAGCAGTGTTTTATTATTATTTGTTAATTTATGAAGCATAGTTTCAGTGGATCATCGTACTTTATAATATTAAGGAAGGATAGAATATTAAACAACCAAATGCATCTAGATACTCAGGGATAAGTCAGCTTCTGGGAGACAGTGTGTGTAAGCAGACAAAGGAGATATATTACATGCCCCTCAGGAACATCTGACAGTTTTCCTAAGCGGTGTCTTTCCTTTTACATGGGCTCACATTCCTTTCAGTTCTAGCCTGCATTTCAGCAAAACTGTTGAATTTAGCGCCTTTCTCTAACAAAACTATGTGAAACAGGCATTTTGGCAAAACTTGTGTTGCCAAGGGTGGGTTTGCTGATTTCTCGGTTTCTGATGCTCTTGTTCCAATCTTGACGTTTCTAAATTGCCTTTACAATAATTTCTGGAGTCAGTAAATCTATATATCTTTTTTAATTCCCTGCTATTATAAGCCATTCTTGGAACACATATGTTATGCTACATGGATATGACCATGCTTTTACAGTGAAAGTTCAGACAAAAACTTTTGGGGACCTGTTTAAGTATAGGCATGCACACGATTTTCCACGTTTCTCCAGCGTGGCATCTGGGACTTGTGTCCAGTGTTCATTTCACAGGCTGAATGCAGAAATGTTTTGCTGATCTATTGGCCTCTCCTTTAGCTGTATCCCAGCTGGTGTTTCACTTTTACACAAGAACTTTTCTTCTTGCACTCCTCACCTGGAGTGGCAGAAGGATTGCATCCATCTTCAGCCTTCTCCCAGTTCATCTGACCTGATAGAATTATAATGGTTTCTCTGCTTCTCCTTCCCCAGGAGGACAGGTTTTCTTTTTCCTTTGACATACGGTGGGATAGAGTCTTGGGGCTAAGTAGGTCATCAAAGCTCTGTCCAGTTCCTAAAATATAATTAGATGCTGAAAAAACATTAGTATTCAAATCCTGACATAAATATGGTGTCTGTTCTCCTCTTGTTCCCTCTGGTTGTTGTGTTTGCAATGCATTTGCTGTGTTACGGAAGGCTTTTCTATGCTATTGTCTTCCAAAAGCCATTGGTATGTTGTTGGTAGATCTGTGAGACCCCCAGCCCCACTGGAAGGCATCACTTTGCCTCTGAGGAGTGGGATCCTGTGGTCCTGCAAACTTCAAGGAATCTTCAGCCGTCCTGGGTCTTTGCTGTGGCTTCTGGTCACCAAATCAATTTGCTGGGCTATGAATCTCTGTTGGACCATTCGAATTAACCCAGTTCTGGTTAAGTGCATTTATTTGTTTGCAGAAAGGGCATGCAGAAGTGCAAGGGTAGGCCTGGACCCAGTTTGACAGGGAGAAAAGGTTGGATGCTGAGACACATGAACAGTTAGATTTGTGGCACAGGAATGTGCTTCTCATCCTCTGGTGCGACTGAGATGACTGGGAAGAGCAAGGCCCTCCAAGTTCCTGCTGGAGACACCTTGGGGAGCCTAAAGCTCCTCTGCCAATTCTTTATTTCCACTGCTTTGTGGCTGAGAAAGCAATTGGGAGTGTAAATCTATTTAGCTACAGTTTGGTGCATTTTCTGCCATTTCTGAAGGTATGAATTTCCTGACTGCAATCAGGTAGGAAGTCACTTGCCCTTCTCTGCATGTATCTTTATTTTCTCACTGAGTATAAATCAAGATATATTTTTGAAGAAGCGTGATTACAGAACAACGTGTAACTTGGTCAAATTTTGGAAAAAAAAAACCCCAAAACTTATGAATAGAAGGAACCAGCTGATTTGAAACCTAACCACCTCAGTGTCATAGAAATCTTTATATTAGATTCATCGATTCAAAATGTTTATTAAAATAATATATAAAATAGTATAGCACAGAAATGGTTCTCACATATAGAAACTTAATAGATCTTCCAAGAAAAGACCTGTAGCAGCTTTGATCTTGTATGATGCATTTTGCTTTCCTTTAAGGAAGGGAAATCTAAGTTTCGCAGCAAGTATCCGAGATCTTTGACTGTGTATTCATCACACAATGCCAAACAGTAAAGTGCTTACAAAAAGTACTGCATTGAACATAGTGATATTTGTCTCCTTTCAAACACTGGCTGTTCCTAAATTCTTCCAATTCCATTTGCTATGAAAGAGAAGTATTAAAAGCACAGATTTTTTTTTTTTCCCTGTTTTCAAGTTCCCCATTAGTGGTCATTATTTTCCTGCTTTTGTCCTTTTTTTCCCCCTTGCAATTTTGCTGTGAGTGATTCTCTCTGTCATCTTGCCGTAAATTGATTAATACTGCCCACTGATGCAGTGCACCACATGGCTAATATATCAGTTAAATGGAAACAGCAAACACCACCTGCTCCTTCAGGCAAATGGCACTTTGGAAAATGGAATGTGTAATCAATAGAATTAAACCTTAAGCAAAGCACTGCAAACAAATCCAGGGGCAAGGTCTTCTTAACTCTGTGGTATGAAAGATTTTTCCTTTTTTTTTTTTTTAAAATGATCTGTTTGGCTTTCTTTCAGTATATCAATTATTTTCCTTGTGATATACAGTATTTTCACTATAACTGTTGTCATACAATTCAGTATTGCTTGGAACAAAGGTGATTTTTTTAAGATGAAAAGTTTTAGATGGATCTGCTTCCCTTTATATGTTGGAGATTTACAGGACCAATTCTTGTCAATGGCAGTGATAGGTAATAGGATAAATCCTTCCTGTTGATGGGGAGATAAATGCTGCTTGAATTTCACTTTCAAATCTGCTAAAGACTGCTTAGCATTAAGGCATTTGCCTTGTTTATGACCACTTTAAAGATTAAGGATTTGAAGAGCAGATGCAAAAAACACACAGAACTTTTCAGCTGATGTCAGAATGATCTTCCCCTAATAAATATTTTTTAGAAATAGCAAAACTTGTCAGCTTTACTTCCCCAGTGAAAGAGTAAAATTTTAAACCAGGTTTTTACAGGGAAGGGCAGTGAATACAGAGGACCATATAAGAGTGGAGGACTCTTGCAGTTTGCATACAAGGAGAGAAAAGGATAATCTGTGTCCGAGATCATTTCTAAGTAATGTTCAGCTCCTTCAGGAAGGCAAATCATTGCTTGGGAACTTTGGGCTGCCTAACACAGAGTGTCTAGTAACTGTTTTGGTTCAACAAATGGTTAAGAAAAATGAACTCTGCCCTTATAGGTAGCCTCCCATGGATCAGAGAAGGCTCTCAGGATACCTTCCACATTCAAGTAGCGCCAATTGCTCCAGACACTTCATAAATCTGTAGATGAAAGCTCATGTAAAGCTCCTCTTATACCATATTCCATACCTGTAAATTGCTACCCTTGACAGATCTGTGAGTTTGTTTAGAGATATATTTTGTCTCAGATAAAGCTTGTTAAAAAAACGAGTAAGGCCAATCATTAGTGCATACCAACTGACAAACAAGTAGTCAGCTCCAGTTACATGAAAATAGCCCGGGTCTATCTCACGGCTGCTTCTAACAACTCACAGCAGACTCCATTCTCTGTTTGTGGTGTACTAGTAATTACGTTCTCGCTGGCAGGATTTAGAGTTTGGTTGCCAGGGCCCAAGCACCATGTAGCAAGTGTTTTGGTAATGAATAAAGACGGCAATCAGCAGCAACCTGAGAGCTAGCTGAATGAGACAATCTGGCGGGCACTGAGGGGGTCCTGCTGGCTTGCTTAGATGGGCAGCAGGCAGGGATGAGATAATTGATAGGAAAGGGTAATGAAAGGAAAGGAAGTGGGAGGGGGGAGAGGAGAGAACAGATTTAGAAAATAGACAAAGATTTTGACCTTAAAGCTAATAGGCTACTTAAGTTATTATTTTATAAAGACCAGGATAAAATGAGCTGGCAGCTGAATGTCAGTATAAAATAATCCTTTGTGTATGTGTGTGTGTTTGCGTGCGTGTGTGCACATGCACATGCGCATGTGGTGAGCTGGGGAGGGAGGAAATCCCCATGTGCAGATCTTAGATGATTTCTAGGAAATAATAGAAAAGACATGAACGGTTATTCGTAGGATCCATAGTATTGCAATGTTCTCTTACCTACACAGCCTGCTAAAACACATCAACCAGGTTTTGAAGTCAGGAGCTTAGAGGGGAGAAATTCAAGGCAAGGGAGAGATGTGACCTAGACAAATTCATGTAAATATGGAAGGGTTTTGTATTTTGGAAAATCGAGTCCTCGTTTGAGACATATTAAATTCAATAAAAAGAGTTCCGCTGATTTTTAATGATCTTGAACTATTCTGACTTTGAAAAACTAAGTGGATATTTGTCTTGCCATCATCAAAATTATGAAAAAACCTACAAAAATCAGCACATTTTCAATTGTATGACCTGGAAAAGGGGAGATTTTAAGAGTAACAAATGAAGTTCTATATACTTTTCTTTGCAAATACATCATTTTCTTAGACTGAACTCTTGCAACATAATTACTCTTTTAGCCTTCACAGGCGTGGAAAAAAAAAATAATCCCCAGATGAAATCCTTAGTCGCAGAAGTCAAACTCCTTCCAGGACACAAGAGACAGGTTTTGTGGAAGGAAGCTCTTTTCCTATAATTTTGCATCCTTCTGACACCAGGCATGCTTCTTCCCAGCCTTGTGGGCATAGGAAAAGATTAAGGTTTTTGCATTGCTGTTTCATTGGATTTTTTTTTTTTTTTTTTTTTTTTTTAAGAATGAGCACAGAGGTGAAGACAGACGTGTAGGAAGATGTCAGTATGAACCAAGTGGAGATGTTTTATACTTGATGATAGGGCTTTGTTTAGATCCTTTTACATACTTTTAGGATACATATTTACTTAATATTGACAAGCCAGTCAGAGCCAGGCCCTTGAAGATTTCTCTTCAGCAATCTATCTGTTTCCTTGTTTACTTTTGTTTTATTTTTTAAACACATTATGGATTTTAATATAGGTCATCTTCCCCAGACTTTCAGGTATTAGGAAGATTTCAAGAGGGTTTTTGGTAGTTTGCTGACTCTTTTACATAGTGTAGGAGTGTGTGATTTGCTGTATCACCGGGGCTGGAATCTTTTCAGGTCTGATAAGTCAGATTATCTTGATCTGAGGTAGTACTTCAATGGGAAACCTCAGTACAGGACATGGATTTCGAAGGGCATGCTCCTGGTGATTCAGTAACTAATGCTCCTCTTCTGAGCTTACTCTAAATAAGTTGTTACAAAGTGTACAGCAGTGCTAGATGTTGTTGGCTTTGGGCAGAGGTACATCAGCACTTCAGGATGTTTGCTATTGAAAATGTACTATGCTAGCTAGAACTTAGCCACAAATGCACCTTTTTCCTGCCCAAATTTCAAACAGAAATGGTATTCTTCACTTTCTGGGTTTTTGAACAATTTCATGCTGTGCTACTGTGTAGAGTTCGTCAATGCACTGCTTTCTCAGAAATATGGAAAAGCATTAGTGATAAAAGAAATTATTCCATGTAGAGTTTTACAAAGCGCTTGGGATCCTTTTAGATAAAAGATACTGTATTAGACATTATGATAGGTAGTAGTTATTAATACCTGTCATATTGTGACTTTCTCAATCACTTTTATTCTGCTTGGAGCAGTCTCAGGAAACTGTCTTTTACCCAATTTACCATAATTGTGATGTGACCCATATTGTACCCTCCTTCTTTCTAAGACCTTTTGAAATATATTATAGATGCTCTCCACGACCTTTCCTAAAAGCTTTTTAATTGAAATGTTGTCATGCAGCTTCCATATTTAAGATAATTTCATATTTTGATGGCCTTCAAACACAAGTTGAAAGTATATTGCAAATAGGGAGGAGGGTAATGGAGTTGGTTTTTATGTGGGCTCCATCTCATCCTTTGCTGGACCTGTCAGAATGCTGCATGGTCTAAGACATATGCCAGATTCATCTCCATCTTTCAGTTTTACTAAATAAATACCAAGGCTGCAATGACTTCCTGCAAATGCTACTGCCCAAATTATACAGAGAGAAGATGACTTGTTACCATACAGTATTACAAAGTGTGTTTGTATTGACTACATCTTTGACTGCTCTATTGTGCTTGGATGAAGGGCTACTCTTGCTCTCAGGAGTGTAGTACAGGTTGTGACTGGACTTTTTGGATTATTATTTTTCTGGGAGAGGACTATTGCCTTGGTTTGCATTTGTGCAGTGCTTAGCACAGTAGAGTCCTGTCTTCTTGTTAGGACATTATGGTACTATGAATTATTATTGTTAAAAATAATAATATTTGTGGCTTGGGAAAATTAGTTCCATGACTTAATTAAAACTATTGTCTAAATGTTTATATCTGGTTGACTGAATGCCTGCGTAGAGGCTTTTGACATTTAGAAATACTTAAGTTATAATCTTATAAGCTGTAAGGTAGTCCAAATATATTTTCTTAGGAATGTGGATCCAGAAATATCAGCCAGGGCTCTGGACTGGGTAATTCAGATTCAAACAAGAGGAGAGAAAGCTACATACTTAGCAGTGGCTTCATCTCAAAATAAACAGTCAAGCTATTTCCTTTTGCACATAATAAAGAGGACTATAAAAATCAGCACAATAAGTAGGCAAGTTACAAAAATTATCATCCCCTCTATTCTGAACTGTAAGTACAAGCTTGTAAGATAGTAAATTACAATATTGTTCCATCACAAAAAATCCAAAGCTTCACTAAACTCAGAAAGGAACATTATTTGTTATACCAGGGCAAAACGCTGTACGACAGTCCAGAACTGAATATATTCATGCTACAGCTTTCTGTTCTATATTGTTCACACAGGGTTTCCACCAGTTTCATCTTTTGACCTTCCACATGTGAAGAAGCACAGAATATGCAGCAAAGATTTTACCTAGCTATATTGAGTTCATTGACTGGTCTTTATTGACCTTATTTCTTTGACTTCATTGTGGCTATTCTGATTTACATCAGCTGAGGATCTGGCTCTCGGTATTTAATTTGCACAGTAAATGATAGAAAGTCTTTTGAAATGGAATCTGCAGTGTAATTAATGAGAACTGATGCTTAACGTTGGATCCTTTCCCAATAGCCTGTTATGCGGCACTAAACATTATGGGCCAAGTACTGATTTCACATTCTTACGCCAAATTCCTATTGACCTCAACAGGAGTTTCATGTGAGAAATGATAGCAGGATATATCCTATTATTTCTTGAAAAGGTCAGCGTTCTGATAAAAGTGAATGAAGCTGTCTTTTTCATAGCTGTCAAGCAACTTGGCTTAAGGTAGTCACGGAATCTCACCATGATAATAGAAATCTGGCATGCTTGCCTTGGTGCACCACATTGTAGCTAACCATGAGTCCTTGTCCTTGCTTTAGATGATGGCTGAAATTCAGACTTTCTGAATTAGATATTAGTTACTGGAAGCGCGAGCAGCTCCAGTTGGAGGAAAATGTATGCTTCTCTCACCAACATGTATTAACCATTTATAATTATATTAATTCTCTGCTGACTTCTTACTCCTGGATTTCATGTTCTGTGCATGAGGAAGGAAATCCTTGAGTAGATTTTTGGCTCTTAGATAATAGTAGCGTAAAAACTACAATTCAGACACTGAAGAGCATTAGCTTACAGAGAAAAATCAGTCCATTGCTGGTCACTCAACATTACTTCTACCTCTGGCAAAGACTAATCAAAATATTCTCTGAATTTGCTATAGCTGTTATTTACCCTTATTACAGTTCTGTGGCACCTCCATTTTCCGTCTGTGATTTTTATCTGCCTCTCGTTCTCCCAAATTGCTTTTAAGTGTGCTCAGATAAAGCTATTTTGACTGTTTTCTGGTGTTGTGCAAGGAAACTGCTTGTCCTTATAAACCACCAGAGGAGGGTAGAAGAGTATAAAATCAGAGCCATAAAAAGATATTTTGTGCCACTTTTTCCCCTGCAGAGTTGTTCAATGTGCTGACCCAAGCTGGAAGAGCACTAGCCCCTCTACTCCAGTCCTGTAGCTTCCTCTGTAGGAACTGACTTGAAGCTTGAACTCCTTGGTTCAGGCTCAGAGGCCTTGGATGTCTCTATCCTTTCTTCATCCCCTGACTTTCCATTTTGTCTTTCAGCTGCCAGGCTCTCACCTCCTGAGCCTGCACTCATTAATTGTTCTCCCTGCTACTGTGGATCTACAGGTTCTCCTCTTGCAGCAGTTGGTAAGGGCTCAGGCACGTTTGTCCCCATGTGGTGTCTTTTTGGTCCAGTCTTTATCATGACTCTGTATAAAAGCCTACTTGTTTTTTCAAACCACTTTTCCAAGCATGCACTTTGGATGCACTTCATATGTTCCTTCTTAAGGTGTTTGTTCTTGCCTGAAGCTGTAGTCAGTTTGTCCTTTCCTCCTTTCCTCTGCGTATTAAAATACAGAAGGATTCAGTGACTTCATAGCATTTCCAGTAGCTTCCCAAATCCTGTTTTAGGGAGAAGACTCAGATACTTCAGTCCTAATGGTTCTTGGACTCCTTTATTTTGTATTTCAGCTTCAAAGTTTCTGTGTTGAGAATACCCTCCACATGAGCTCTCAGGAGAATGACATACATGTGGGAAAAAGCCTGTGGGGTACCTTCTATGGCATTTAGAATTCTTGCCTTTCCTAGACAAAACTCAAAAAGAAGTTTGTTGCACTGTACCTTGTTACTTAGAAAGACAGGAAAGGTCAGAAACTAGAAAACTTTATTTAACTTTTTTTTTTTCCTAAGTATGCATTCTGGGATGCAACAGATCACTTCTGGGGAAAAATGTCATTATTCTCAGTATCTCAGTTTGAGAACTGATGAAGTGATGACCAATTTTGTATGTTGTCTTCTGAAGAGAATTGACACTATGTGTTGTTATGTGTTTGAACAGCCGGTATATGCTACAAGCACAATTTCCCTAATATAAGTGGCTGGTTGATAAGGAACACCATAGTGGAATCCTGGACTCAGGCTCATCTTGTCCACATCACCAACACTATACTAGGGTCATTACATTGCATAATATATTTCCCTGTTTGCCATTCATAGATGAACAAATATGAATAGAAATGGCTAAATGGGAAGCTTTCCTGTGTTGTTATCATTTGAGAATGGAAGAAGGGAGGTGAGTTTAGGTTGTTTTTGTCCTGCATCTTCACTGGTGATCCGAAGTCCTTTGCAAGCTTTGGCTTTCTTTACAGAACATTGGTGCAAAATGGGAGTACATATTGTTAGTGAGCTGTGATACCTACTGGCTTTCTGGTTTGGATTAAGGTATTGGTCTGCCTCTGTAAATGTCTATAGCCTTAACTCATCATTCTTTAGCATTTTGCTGAGATTTGCTCCAAGCTAGGAGCTTGATCTGGGGCTTTCTCAGTAAACAGTGAAGAAAGAGGCACTTCCAGAGTGAATATGATCTTAGGTTAGCTCAAATGCTTTCTGGAGGTGTCTGTCTCTCCTCCTTAGTTGTATAGGTTGCTTAGGGTGACTTAACTCCTAAATAAGGTGCACCAATTCAATTACAAAAGAGTGTGTCCTCCTTAACCTAATCTTCAGATGAGTGGATCTAAAGCAGTGTAAAAGAGAGGGAGCTGTTGGCAGGATACTTCCTGGAAAGGAACCCTGATTTTGGAAGAAGCTTCTGTCATCTGAAGTAGCTTGGATTTTTTTGAGAGGTGTGCTGTAAGGCTGTATATGTCCCCAGGCTTCCTTAGGATGACTGGAATGGTATGGATGTTTGAGGAGTGGTATTGTTTGGGTAAGACTTGATTTCTGCCAAGCCATGGTACTTAGTAAGTTTGTATTGCTTTATTATTATAAAAGCAGACTGTTGTAGTGAATAGCACAGAGGCTTCTGTATGGACTTCTTTTTTCGGAAACAATGATCCCATCAAATTGCCAGTATGACTCATGCTAAGTGTTTGAATCATTTTTATTACACTGCTGTTGATGGCTTGGAAAAGTCAAGTTTTGGTCATCAATTTATTCTGCATCTTTTGTATTGACTGACTCTTGTATATCAGAAACATGGTCATTTAGACATTTTTATGAGTTCAAGGAAAGATGGTCTGTGTAAATAACACCTAGTCAGGAATGAAAAGCAAAATGTGCACATATGACCTGATAACGTATAAGTATGATGGCTTTAAAGCTGTATTTGGTTTGTAGTATACTAAATCAGAGAACTGGATAAAGAGATTGCTCAGCTGACAGAAATACACATTATAATGTTAAAAGACTGAAAAGTTTTATTTTTATGCAGAGCTAGCTAGGTCCTGAAACACAACTGAGAACTAACTGTTTCAGGGGGAGAAAAAAGTACAGGAAAAAAAAAAAAACCAAACCCAAGCAGGCAAACCTCCCCCCTCCCTTTTTCTATTTCTTTTCTGTCATGAATTGTTTTCCATCTTGGTTATACAGAAGCTTAGGGGGGGGAAAATCAATTAGATTATTTTAAAGTAAGTTATTAATAGCCTGGCATTACTTATATGTGTACTGCTTAGGTAGCGTAGCTGCACTGTGTTTTTTCAGGATTTATTTTTCACTTATAGCTCTTTTTTTGCCCCATATTGAAACTGTTTAACACCTCTTTCTGCAAGTCTCCTTCCTGATTTCTTTTGTAAGTCTAAGCTACACTTTAAAACTTAGGCTTCCTTTACCTTGGAAGTAAATTACCTGAGTTGAAGCCTCAATCTGCAAATGTTAGGCAAATGTGGGTTTGGAAGCTGAGAAGAAAACTGGGTGATTTCCCCTGATACTTGTTCTGCAAATGCTTATGTGACCTGCTAACGGTACACGTCAAAGGGACCTTGGTGTGGGCTGAGCACCGCTTCACAGGCGAGGTGTAAGCGAAGAGAAGAGCTAATGAAGGAACTGATGATAGCCCCCTCCCCCATCATCACTCTGATTCACAAATAAACCTGTTAAAAAGCAAAAAGTGACAAAATTTGTGGGTTTAGTCCTGAAAGGTCACATAGCTTCTTTTGCAAAAGGATGCTAAAATATATTATATTTAAACACTTTGAATACCTATACATAAACACTAGCTTCCAAATAGCTAGAAGCATTTGAGCCTTTTTATTTCAGCATAAGCTAAATATCATAATGTCTGTACTTCCCAATGAAGAAGAGGTTTTTTTCACTTCAGCTGCACTTTAACCACTACATTAGACTGTTTGAAAGACTCAGTAATATGCCTTAAGAAAAGCTCCAAGAAAACCCTACAGTAGAGTCTGAGTACATTTATCTTATTTCACATTAGTTAAGGGTAAGGCTTGCATGTAGTCCCATTACAATCAGTGGGACTACTCCCATTAGTATGGCAAGCAGGATTTGGCCCTTTGTTTGTGATTATACATTCTCTGCCTGGTCTGTTAGACTGAAGGGTATAATAAAATTAAACTATTGGATTAGAATGGTAATTTCCAAACACAAATCAGCAAGGGAACATGATTACATTTGCTCTTGGAGGATAAAGTGAAACGTTCCTATTTCTCTCTTGGTGTATCTAGGCTGCCTAATGGAAGTAATTGTGTGTATCCGGAACAAAAATGTGAAAAAATGTAGAAATATGGACAGAAAAATGTGTTCCTAAAAAGACGGAAAAAATCCCACAGATTCTTCTGATTCTTCTTGACATTTAGATCAGCAACCACATCTAAAAGCTACCAAAAATCATTAAGGCCTGCTGCTGAACAGATTTCATCTGTATGGGACTAGGAATAACTTTTCTGTATAAATAGCTCTCTTTATCCAAAACAGAAGCTACCTTTTTCTTTCCTTGATGAACTAGGATTGTGACTATAACACAATGTGCTCTGGAAGGGGAAATGAATTCCCGTTTCAGTTAGGCTAGAGCTGTTAGGAACTTAAAAGTTCATCCATCCCTGTTTAGCTTCAGAAGATGATCAGAGCATGGTTTACAAAACAAATGTTATTATTCAGTGATTCACTGGTGTTCAGTAGTAAGAGCTAGCTTTTACAGGGCACCAACCAAACTCTTGGAAATTATTGAAAATTGCCCTATTGAGTTATGCACATTTTGGATCCATCTCACAGCAATTTGCATTTCAGCTTCTACAAAATTCTTTGAAACAACGAATTAAGCTTCTGTGTTTTCTGTCAGGATAAACAGCATAAACCTCATTTAACAGACAAGCAGAACTAAGGCCACAAATGATTCATGCACTTCCATCTGCAGTTGGGTATCTACCACCCTTTCAGACCTATGAAAACCACTTCCCCACTATATTTCTGGTTTCCATTCCTCTCACCACTGGTCCCTGACATTTCAGTCTTTTGCACCATAATAGACTCCAGTACACTTTCTTTGTAGCCCCTAGAAACATGTCATATTATATTTTTTACTCAACTTTTTTTTTTTAAAGCTACCACGTAAAAGTGCAATCTGCACATCTTTCAGAGCATATTCACTTTTGCAGAGCAATATAAAAACATCAGAAATGCCCTACTGAGTCAGACAGTGGTCTGTCTAACTCAGTGTACTGTCTCCCACAGTGGCAGCAAGAGATGCTGTATAAAGAGAGTGGATGAGCCTGGCCACTACCTGCAGTCCCTTCCCTTCTCAACCCCTTGGCAGCCACAAGCACTGGATTAGGGATATTAGAGAATACATCCCCGCCTATTCCCTTTAGGATCTGTTTACAGACCTGCTGTCCCTGAATCATCTAATCTCTTTTTGAACTTGCCTATACTATCTGTCTCCACGGCCTCCTATGGCCACAAATTCCAGAAGTTCAGTGCCTGCTGTTTAAAAACTAGACTTTTATCTGTTTTAACCCTGTGTTCCACTAGTTTCAGTAAGAATGATGGCACCTGGTTTTCATTGTGAGATTTGGTAACAGCTCTGTTTTCTGAACTCATCTTACCCCATACCTCCAGGATTTTGTAAACCTCGATCACATCTCACAGTCTTTCCAAGTGGAAAAGCCCCAGCATTTGCAAAATCTCCTCATTAGGCAGCTTCTCTATCATCTTACTCATTTGCAACCCTTCTCTGTACCTTCTGTCATTCTGCTGTGTCCTTCTTAGGATGCAGATACCAAACACAGTACTCAAAACATTCATGTTCACAAGGGTGCATGTAGCAGCAAAATCATTCTGGCTTGTACGCAACAGCTTTTCTGCTGGTTCCCAGCATCCTGTTGGAGGTTTTTTGGCTGCCATTGTAGCAAATACTAGTGGGAAGTGAATATTTGACATGGTTTTTTTTTTGGATTGTTGTTGCTGTGGGGGGGGGGGGGGGGGGGCAGGGGGGGAATGGAAAGAAGTAGTTTACTTAAGCTCTAAGTTTTTCAGGATGGAGTCTTTAATCATTTGAACACAAGCTGCAAACTGAGCCATTTGACATTTTTCTTGTTTTTTTACAGGTCAGGGATTTTCTTTATTCACAGTTTAAGAAAGCAACAGAAGTGTAGTGCCAATGGTGATTAGGATGGTTTATGGTTAATGCCAGCGGTTTATGGTTAGGAATGAACAATAGAGTAGATTACCTTAAAAAAGTCTGTTTAAAGTAGCTTCTGTGTGGTTTATTCTTGTTGTTTTTCAAATTAACTGATACTGAAACTGGACCTAGATTTAAGAAAGGGAACAGAGAACAGGAAGAAAATGTATACTCAGTTAAAATGATACCCAAATTTTTAAATATTCTGTCATTCTAGCGGCCTATGGAGGGCATATCAAACTCCTTGCAGACCAAATAAAATGATAAACATCTTCCCTTTGTATGATATGCTGCAGCTGTTGCAGCCTTTTGGTGTGATTTACTTACAACATGACATTTTGCTAAGGCAGACAAACACAGTAACGACTGTAGGATTAACTAGAGGAGTGGGTGGAATAGAGAGGACTGTGCACCAGCCCTTGCCCAGACATGAAGTCAGGACGCGGCTGGGATGTGCACCTGGATCTGGGAGACACTGCTGGGCCTTCCACAGCAATGTGCCCAGCGAGGGAAGATGAGATCTGCGGTCCATTGCAGAGAGCATATGCTGGCCTTCCTGCAGCAAGTGGAAGTCATGTTTTGCTTCATCTTACAGGCAGCCCTAACTATTTTGCTAGCATTATGTTCCCTCTCATGCTTGTTGCCTGACCTAAGCAAGCAGGATTAGGTGCAGTACAAACACAGACCAAAAAGACAAACTTTGTCTCTCAGTAGTTTACAGGGTGTGTTAAATGGGATGACAACATTTTTCAACCTCTCAGATGACTGTGAAACCAGAATTGCCGAGGGATCCACATAGTACTGTAATGGAGCTGTGTATGTACTGAAAAAGACAGATAGCTGCGTAGAAATGACTGTTCCAGTCTCTGTTCAAAATTGAGTAAACTAAATTTTATGACAGTTTTATAACATAAAGAATACTGCAAGTGTATTTTAATAATCTAATATGTTACTAAGAAAATAAAGGAGGACTATTAAAAAATATATTTGTTTTCATGGCAACCCCTTTTAGATCATCCAGTGTCCTCAGGTGAAGCTGTATAAAAAAGACATACAGTTGTCTCCCATACTTGCTCATGACTCCCGGTGATATTCATCGTTCAATTTCTTTGTCATGAAAAGAAGTAGGTAGTTAGTAATTAAATACTTCAAAAAAAGAACAAGAAAGGAAAATATTAATTAAGGATTAGGTGAAGCTTGTTTAACTGGACACGAGTAATACTGTAGGAAGGAAACACGTACTTGCTATACAGGAAGGTACCTGCAGAGTTTGCTGTACTAAAGGCTCAACCTACTACAAGGGATGGTGATGAAGTAAACAGATATGGTTTATCTAACAAGAACACAGCCTTTAGAAATCGGTGGGGTTTGTTCCCATTAGGTCTCTGGAATTTACAGTAACATCCTTTTAAACACATAGTGATGAAACTTACATTTCCATACACTGTTTTAGGTTGAAAAGTTATATCATTATGTTCAGGAAATGGAATAGAGCTTGAAAGTCTTTTAAAAACATATTGGGAAGACATTTTGGCGTTGTATGTAACAGCAATTCAGGTAACGGCAACTGATTCAAACAAGATATAAACCAATCCTCTTACCTGCATTCCTTAAGTCCTTCTGGAAAGAGAGTCAATAGTACAGGAAATATTTTTTCTTTTTATGACATCTGATATAGACAAATTTAGAAATCTCACAGAAAAAGCCTACCTGCAACATTTTTAAATTGCATGGCAATAAAGTTTCAAGTAAGGCAATGCTCTCTGAGCCTCATTGCTATGTGTGGGTAGTTAGTGGCATGATGAAGCACTACCTTATGCTTATCTACAGAAAAGAATATTTGCTCAGCTCTATCTGACAGACAGACCTGGAAATGAAAAGTGCCATGATACTTCAGTCCCGCAAGGCACCAATGGAGTT
This sequence comes from Pygoscelis adeliae, assembly GCF_000699105.1. Classification (NCBI taxonomy): domain Eukaryota; kingdom Metazoa; phylum Chordata; class Aves; order Sphenisciformes; family Spheniscidae; genus Pygoscelis; species Pygoscelis adeliae. Next base: position 454,085 of record NW_008824287.1, on the reverse strand, counting down.
AATGCCTTTCAGCTGCATAAACTGCAAATATATATAACATGGCATGTATAGAAAGGCCACTGAATCTTTAAAGGGAAACAGGCAGAGCTAATAGGTTTCTTTGAATATAAACATCAGTATATATTTTCGTGACTCAACTCAGCATATTCTATATGGGTTGTAATTTTAAAATTAGTGGTTGGAGGGAGAGATAAGCACCATCAATAAATTAAACTGTAACCCAGCGGTTTAGTCATGAAAGGTTAAAATAAACTTGCTTGATTGATTATGAATTTTAAACAGTTTTTCTTCAATGTAATCAGTGCTCTACCAATGTCATTGCTCATTAAAGAAAAGATTTTCATTCCTACATTTGATTGAGGATGTTTTTTCTCATTTGCATTTTACTTTCTACCGAGTAAGCATCTTGCCTTCAGAATTATTAGATTTTTTTCCCCCCTTGTCTGTCCATAAAAGCCGTAAAGTGGGATGGAGCAGTGATTTAGAGGGATACTACATAAAGATTGAATGAAGATATTGACTACCAGGCCTTAATGCAAACAGGACTGTCTGATGGACTGCCTTTGACAGAATGATGGAAGGGGGCCTTGTGGCCTGCTTAGCTGCCCTTCTAATTGGCCTTTATGAATATTTAATGAAATCAAGATGAAATTCAATCAGAGCTTTTACCTGCTGAATCTTAGGGAAAAAAGCAGGATATTATTAGATTTTCCTAGCCCTTGTATACAATAAAACTGTACTGAAATGTCTGTGTGTTAGTCAGGTGGCTGAGATATGCTTTTTATCCAGGGACTTGGTTTCTTCCAGAGGAATTAACCTTTTTACCACAAAAAGCAGCACGACTTTCCATTTGCATGCATCACTGGTATTTTATTACTGGCATAGTATAATGTTTAAGCCATAAACAAGCAACAGCTATTCCCTTTGAAAACATACCCCTAGCAAATTCTTAGTCTATGCCAATTTGAAGCCTTTTAGGGAACTTTGAGGTCATATAATAGTTTCAGAACTACACAATGTTGTAGCCTAATATTTTGTGCCACGTTTGTTGATGTATGAGACAGAATTTGCGCAATCTCATTTCTCAAACATAATCTAGGTTGCATCAATAACATTACATTATAGCAATGAGGTATAAAACAGTCTGACAGGCTCCTGCTGTACTAAAGTCTTACATTCATTTAAATGTAGATTTTGTTTTTCTGAGTGGAATGCCAGAAAAGCTTTTCATAGAAGCACAATGGACAGATTAATCTATAAATGGTAAATTCAACAGTGAAGAAGGTTTTCCCCATTTCTAGTATTGTGAATTTTATCTTTCTCCCCCAAGATAAGCTGTTTATTCACAGTATGTTGCTTTTATGCATTTTCAGTATCATTTTTTGGACAGAAAGGAGTTTGGTACTCAGAGATAAACACAGCATGTTAATACTAAGCAGTGTATGAGTAAAACCTTACTGATGTGACTAAATAAGAACAGTTCAATATTGTTATTTAAAGGCTTGATTTCTTTAAAAAAAATTTACTTCGTGGGCATCAGTAATGCTCCCTTGGGTCTCTAATGCTGATGTCACCATGTATATAACACATACTTGAGGAACAGACAGGTGCATGGCATCATCAGGTGGGGCATGTATGAATGGATACCTAGCTTCCCTCAATTTTTACATATGTGTAACTATCTCTTCCTTACACATATACTAATGGTAACGTTATTAGGATTATTTATACATGGCTGTGCATGAAGACTGTGTGATAAGCTCCCAGATTCTGTGAGAAGCTTTTAGCCTGGTTCTTGTATTGCCATGTGTCTGGGCAAATATCAGGATTAATAGTAAATAACGAAATAACATCCATTCTGCGAGAGACCACAGGTCTCTGCATTCCAGCTTCTTGCTCCAGCAGTGCCCAGTGGCAAATACTCAGGGGAAAGTTATCAGAGTGGATCCCTGATACTAATGGGCTTCCACCTTAAGTCACACTGGTAGCTGTTCCAGTCTCCGCCATGGGGTGGGGCTTCTTGAGGGCCTCCACAGGGTCTCTAGGGATTGCTGTAGGAGCTAGAAATAGTCAGAACGTAAAACAAAAAATGGAAAAAAGAGAGTGATAAATGTTACAGCAAAACTGAACAAACTGGCAGCACTGGTATTTCTGTTGGTATTTCACTGAGCGGCACCTGTATTTACTAACGCCTGACTCTTGCTTTGCTGTGAAGACGTAGGCTGAGCTGACACTAAATATGCTTAGCCACAAAGAGCCCCACAGACATGAGGAAGCTGCTACAAAAGCACAAGGTTAACAAAAAGGTGCCTGCACGTTCCCATTCAGCTCTTACACTGACACATACTTTATCTTCTAATTGTATTTTTCTTCTCCCTTTCATTGGTGTATGAGCTGTGAAGCTTGGGAGTTGGGAATTCATAAGCAAAATCTGAATTCACACAGGAAAAGCAGTTCTCCCCAAAGCTCCGTTCCTTCAGGTAGCTCTTTACCCAGGGGACAGTCATCTAGTGTAAACAGCAGCCTACACCCTGATGACTAAAACCATTTTAGAAGCAAACGAAATGAAGTTATATCAGCACATTTTGCTTTTTTGAGTCTTCTCAGTGTATACAAAAAATTGAAGGATGGATGAGAGAGTGAATGCTCATGCATGTATCTGCATGTATCTGCATGTATGAATGCTGAGCTAAGAAAAATAAACACTTGACAGTTTTTCAGAGGCTAAAGACCTGTATAAAGTCAGGTACAGAACTGACAACGGAACTGTAAGGCTCCCCACATCAACCCTAGTTTGACTTTACATGAACTGTACGTGGATGAGATATTTCAGCCTACTGGTAAGAATAGTGTGTTCTTTGCACCTTATTGTCCAAAGTCCTTATGTAATCTATCCATATGGAAGATGTAGATAGCACATATCTTTTCATACATCTAAGAAAAGAGTGTGCACCAGACCTTGAAACTCAGAAGTACCTTCTGCAGTATTTCTTAGTAACTACTCAAATTATTTTGTGAAGCTTTGTCTAAATGGACTGTGAATATTAATGTCACAGATTTACTTTCAGTAGATTGAACACATCAGTTTGTCTTAAGATCAAACAGATATGCAGTGGATTTCCACACAGAGATTGGATTGCTTATTTAAACACAAATTTTAGTGATGATAATTAAAAAAAAAAATGGGGTTTTGCAAAAACATGGTCAAAACAAAGTAAATCTTGATGCATACATAGAGCAGTGCTTAGAAAGATAAGTCTACTTGTTTTCTCAGAAACTATATCCAAGATACCAGTAGCCTTTGGACAATGAAAGCCATGACAGTGAATGATAATTTTTTGAATGTTTAAGCATTCATTCTGTTCATCCCTCTGTTAAAATAAAAATTTATTTAACATCCCGCTTTAACATCTCACTAGTCTGCACTTGATGCCTTGGAGTTTCATCCAGCTTTCACTCTTGCCTGAACCCCTAACAGTGACCTTGGCAGTACTAAGGCAGAATATATTTTACCGAGTGAATGATATGGTATGAGGCTGATAATGAAGTTTATGTTCAAGTCAAATTCAGCTATTCATGAGGGACGCATTCCTTCCTGATGTTGATCAGAAATGAAAGCAGATGTTTCAGATTTGAGGAGGATTGCTGACAATACTGGAGGTGACATGAAGGTGGTAAAGTATACCAGTGACTCTTCTAATATCCCAAAAGGTCTGAGGTGAGTGAAATGTGTCCTGATTTAGGCTTAACACATTTCAAACAGAAAATTAATTTGTGGTGTATCTCTATGTATTTCTTCTCTCATTACTTCTTGGCAGAAAATTCTGTAACTTGAGAAACCAGTGGTATCTAGAAATCATGGATTTGATCTGAATCTCTATTCACCCTGGGCAGAAGATCAAGCTGCTAATTATTTTGCGGCTAGTTACCAGTGTGTGAACACACAATAGAAATCAGAAGGGGTATTAGCTGGTATTCTAGAAAATTAATATTTGCTAACATTTGTGAAATCCTACACATTTAAAAAGAAATTGGTATTATTTGCTTCTTCATTTATAGATTTAGGGACCGAGTAGCATCAGGGAATTACTTTAGAGGCCTTGGCAAGGCTAGGAGTGGGGTCTGGGGCAAGAATCTAACATGTCTGTCCTCTTTCTCTCTATTCATCACGATGTTGGGGGAAGATGTTTTAGGGGTCAGGCCAAGAAGGAAGGAGTAGGTGGAGTCACCAGACAAGCAAGGGCAGTTTATTTCCCAGGACAGCAGGTGCAGAGGTTGCAGAAGGCACTTTTCAGTAGCCAGTGCAAGAACCAGATGTGGTTTTAACAGCTTGTTTTACTGAATGAGCCTAAGTCACTTCCAGCACAGCTTTGTCTGCAAAACTGTTACGATACTAAGTCATATCAATGTTTACTTCAGCATCCTGTATCTAATCATGAACTCTAACAAGCAGTATGATAAATTAAGAGAATATAGGTGTATTCAGATTATAAATGCCTCATCCTTCCAAAGGTAACGTGCCTGTTTTTCTCTGTTAAAGAGGTCTTTGCTCCTTTATTTACAGAATTGAGGAGTGACTAGTGTCAACTTCTTAGCTATTGGACCTGAGAGACAGTCTCCTGGGATCTGCTCCCAGTCGTGTAACCGATTTTCTCTGTCATCTTAGGTACATCACTCTTACCTCACTCCAACCATTTGTAAAACAGTAATCACACTAAATCAGATCAAAGGTTCACTTTGTCCTGTAACCAGTAATGAGCTGTAACAAACACATAATTGAGAGTTCCCATAGCGGGCAGTTATGGAATAACATATCTATAGTCAAGTTTCTTCCTAAAAATATCAGAAAATGGTTAAAGTCTTACTTAAAACATAAGAGCTAATTCCTCTACTACTTTCTACCCAAAAGTAAACCTGAATATTCTCATTAGTTGTACAAAAATCAAATAATTCTTAAATCATACTAAGTTTTCCTTTACTGACTTGTGCTAGTGTGTTTCAGATATTAGCTATGCATATTGTAAGAAATATTCATATAATGTTTTAAATGTTCAGCCCTTCTGTTTCATTGAACTATCCTTGTCTCCCACCATTTAATAGTGGTAAATGGCAGTCAACTTCATTCTTTTATACTACTACTTACTGTCTGTGTCCTTTTTTTCCCTCTAAATTAGGAGGCCCCAGTCTGTGATATATGCTCTGTTGATATAGAACTATATGTCCACAACACTTATTTCATCTGTTTCAAACAGTTAACACTCTGAGATACAGTGACCAGAACTTAATGCAGCAGGTAAAGAAATATGTATAACATCTGGAGTATTATTCCTGCCTGATAATCAACTCATATCTTTATGCTTTACAGAACTGCTGTGCAGTTCATTATATGTAATACATTTTCAGATCATTTGAGGATATATACTACCTAGAAGCAAAATACTATGATGGTATTATCTGGTGCTTTGTATGCCTAAGAAGCGAATTCCATTTCCTGGATGAGACAGAAATGAAACCAATATCCGAGCCACTGTATTATCTATATACAAATTCAGAATATTCTGATCTCTCACCCTCAGAACATGACACGAAGTCTTTCCTCAGCTGATGTGGTATTAAGCTGATTAGAGATATTTTATCTAAGAGTATCTCCGGACTCCAAAGCTCAGCAGTTAGAGCTTGTGCCCAATTTGGTTTAGTTTAATCCTGTTGTTCCAGTAGAACTTCACCAGAGGGTCTTCTCTTTTTCACATTTTGCAGAAAATAGAGCTGAGCTGTAAAACAACATTCGATCCCAGCAATTCAATGCCAATCCAATTCATTTGATTCCAGTCAGAATTGCATTCAACAGTGATCAGCAAACATTTCTAAAAACAAAGAAGTGAGCAGCAAATACGGTATGATGCCAATAAAGAGGATGCTTTCACTGTGCATCGCATCAGAGATCTTTACAGAATTAAACTTCCTGGATAGGTTATATATACACCTATCTTCAGCAAACAAGGGGAAAAAGAAAGAATATCACAACTTCACAAATGGAAGTGATCAAGTTGACGAATTATCCCAAAAGCCCAAGAGCTGAAATGAAACACAGTTTGAAATGAGATACAAGAACTTCAGCTGGTATAAATCACCTAATGCTATAACACCTGAAGAGTTGGCCCAACATCCTTGGGCTGGGATAGGACAAAAAATTCTGTGCAAAATTTCCAGCAAATTGAATTCTCTGAATTGAATTCAGTAGCTATTATTATGAAAAGAAGAGGACAATTAAAGGGGAGGAGTGGCATGTTAATATTAATAATACAAGATGAAACAAACAATATAAGTTAATGCCAGAATATAGGGTATAAATATTTCATTGTCATGTATCTAAGAAGTAGGATGCATTTCAACTAGAATGCATAGGAAAAACAATTACACAGATGCATGTACATTATTGCATCGCAAGGAAATAAATGAAAACCTTAAATTATTACTAAATAGCTACAATTCTTTCCCCCCCTTTTTTTGTTTTGTCAGGAATAATGACTATGTTTATGTGCCAAAGGAAGGCAAATATGTATTAGTCAGATTTCTGGTTCAGGACTGAAGCCTATGACAGTATCTTTAATAATATACAGTCTATTTAATATCCGCTTTTTTGTGTCCTGCACAACTTATAATTATTGCCAGCAGGCAAAAAAGGGAACAGTAGGGGAAAAGAATACAGTGGAAAAATCTTTCCTGATCACTAACAAATGGTATGAAAAAGGTAGGCAGAACACATTAGAGACAGTGTTTGGATTCAAGTGAGTGGAATGAATTGTACATATACTGTGAGACAGTTAAACCTTGAAAAGGTCTTACAAAACCTCCATTACATCACACGAGATGGAGGGTTTGTAAGATCTAAAAACCTAAAGCAAAACCAGTTTCAGCCTGCAGGCCCCTTTGGAGTCTGGACTGTGCAATTACAGGTACTGCAGATGGTGGAAAGCTGAAGGCGCTATTTATTTTTTGGTGGCAGACCAGAAGTACTCACACGGATTTAAAAAAAGTGCTGCTTCTTTGCTTTAGTCCCTGTGTGCCCTCAGCAGCGCATTCTGTAGTTGCTTAGAAATGGACAGGTTTTCAGAAAACTGACTCCAAATTCAAGGGCCAAATTCTCATCTGGCATAACTCCACCAGCACTAATGGTGTTAAGCCAGCAGAAAATTTGGCTCCAAATGCTGTCTGATTGGCTAGTCTGTCCATAGACTCCAAGAAGCCCAGAAATTTTCAGCACAGCTTAGCTCAGGGTAGCTAGAATAGAGTCTGAGTATGGGCTGTGTTTTTCATAGTAAAACCAGGAATAGAGATGCTGTAGGGTATGGAGTGGAAACACAACATTTATCTATGTTACTAACGATTCACTTTTGGAGGACTGGCTTAAATTTGTAGGAGCTCTGGAATCAGGAGTTTAGCAGCCAAGTGTTATTTCTGTTCCCTTAATATAGACACCAGAAAATCATCATACTACGGACTCCCAATTCCACTATGGAATTCTCTTCACATGACATTCCCAGCTGGTCAAAACCAAGACATACCAATAGTGCTGTGGTAGGGTGGGCAATCTGCAGTAATGGCCTGTCGATTCTGGGTTATATTGCTAGACAAATTTATTTCAGAAATACTGTTTCTCTTTTTCTGGGTTTTTAAGGACAATGTATGTTGGCTGTCCATACTGTTAGATGCTTCAACAACTGATATTTGTCACTTTTGAGGGCTTTTTATTTCCTTTCAGATGGGTATAATAAGATTTGATCTCTCAATATTTTCAAGTGATTTTGGGTGCTAGATATTTGTAGGAATTAGGACTAACGGTTAAACTATGCCTAACTGAGCTAAGAAACTGAAATCTTGCTTAATAAAGGTCCAGACCACTTTATAAAGACTTAGGCCTCTAGGCCAGGTCAGCATTTTCAAAAGCTTGTTAGCTTTTGTTTTAATTTGATGATCATAAAATGTACTTCTTACAGAACTGAAATAAAAATTGACAAAGATATTCAAATATGACCATTTAAACATTTATAGACAGTAACTGGAACCAGTTTAACTGGCTGACGTTGCCTATTTTAGTTTGATGGATGCAAATGGATGTGAACCCCTTTAATGTAGAGTAAGTCCTCCAATATAACTCACATTGAATATTTACTTGGAGAGACATTTTGACTCCAAAATTATTCTCTGCAAATACAGTTGCATCCAGATAACTGAGGCTGTGAGTTGCCACCCATATTGTTTATTTTATTGTGCCTACAAGTCCCTCCCCCCCCAAAGAATGTTGCCCTATCTAGATTGATAATCTTTGCCCAGACCATTTAGAGAAAACCTGTTTTCTTTCCTAGTTTTAGTGCCGTACAGCTTTTCAGTTCTATCTACTGTTTCTATGAAATCTCCAATCTCTGATTTCATAGAAGCAGAATAAACAGAGATTTTTTTGTTACTAATTTTTATTTTTTTTTCACTGCTACAGCCACAGGGTCAGAAAATAATTTACAGAAACATGGTAACCCTCTCTCCAACTAAAACCAGGCACTGCTTCCCTCACAGTGTTCATACTGATGTGGACATAAACTCCAACGGCCTCTTTACTAAAAGGACTGATGTGAGAAAAGAAAACTCAGTGGTTTTCACAAGCAAACCAGAGCTCGCTGGCATGCTCCCGATAAATGCTTTCACTGGCACTGATGCCCCATAAGCACTGAATTCGTTTTCTGGTACCGGGCTATTTATGATTCTCATGTAAGGCATGACAGTCATTCATCTTTCTCGCAGGACAAGTAAACAGGGCAAGACCGGTACTAACTCTGAGCATGTTGTTACCATTACTCAGTACTAGATTTACTGGCATCGTATCTTTCAGAGTAACAGGAGGTAGCTCAAAGCCATCCTCTACAGCAGCTGTTTAATAAAACTTCTCTCCGCTAGTTGCTTTCATATTTTAATCCCAAATCAACCAGATTAGGGAGAAAGAGAAGAAGCACTACAGGGAATAGAGAACTGCATAGACAGAAATGAGATGGAGAGCTGATTTCATACCTTTCAGCTATCGCCAATTTTGTTGACACTGTCTAGCGCTACAGGGTTCCAATTCTCCATTCCCTTCCTCAGCCAAGTCTGCTCTTTATTTCTGAAACATATCTGTGACTCAAGGAGAACATGCTAATCTGTTGTCTTATTGGGAAGAATTCTTCTCACCTAACTTTATCAATTAGAGTTAAGCATCTAATTCAAGCTCATTGTCTAGATTTCTTCAGTAATAGATGGGGAAAAAAAAGCACATCTACAGGGCAATATACTCTATCCTGAGCTTGGTGTTTACAATAGATAAGACTAACTGTCCTTTGGAGGTGCTTGTTTCTCTTATTTTAAAAGAATCCTAGTTGACCAGTTTAGCTTTGGTGCATATCCTTTAAAGATAAGTGAGATGGATACCATATACTGTGACTTGACAGACTGCCATTTTCAAAACATGTCTATAAAGAGGAAGTTCTTCAAACTTACAGTTTGAGAGACTGTAGATGGCCCAGTAATGCTGAAATCCTACTGACTTTAGCAGAGCTCAAATTGTCAATTTGTATGGTTTCCCTTCGGGTATTTCTCTACCTATGCCTCTAGCTACACAAATTACAATTAGTTTTGTCCTACGTTTTTTATTTTATTGATATCTAGTATCTCCTAACATACTTTCTTAGTATTTCTTCTTCTTCGTATAATGACCTGACAGAAGTTAATATCGGTTCCTACACTAAAACTGCATGATGGAGGTATAGAACTTTTGGGTGAAAATGAGGGAATGCTTTTACAAGCAATTATTTGAAACTCCTGTTCAGAACAATGAAGTTACTTCATCCCTGTCTTTTCTTGCAGGGGCTTCATTTACAAAGGGGCTTCCCCATCCCAACAATTACATGGAAAAAATTAACATTGTGCTTGTCATTTCTCATATGAACTGCTTCCATGCAGATGTTTTTTTAATATACATGTGGAAGTATAACTAACATCAGACATGTCTAATTCTACTACAGTCTAGCAGTGTTTTGTTTTTTATCTGTCTCTGGAAGCTGGAGATATATATGTGTATATATATATTTATTTGCTTTTGTGGTGTACTCGTCCCTCATGGGTCATTATGACTCTTCAGTATGATGTAGCTATTTTCTTTTACCTCCTTTGTAGCTGTTCTTGTGAAAGCAGAACAATCTGCGAGGAACAGATATAGCAACAAGTTGAGCATGCATGGACCTGATGACTAGAAGGTTATAGCTCACTCTGTCAGAGTTTACTTCTCTCTGTCTTGTTCTCCAGCATGGCTAAATGTTTTTTTCCCCCAGAGCTGCAAAAGCATCATGACAGATTTACCTGCATACATTTTTGTCAAAAGTTTTCCTAGTTACTGAGCTTACAAACTTTTGGTAAGAGTGTTCTTAACACAGCCATATTCAAGTACAGTAGATTCCTTTTTTTCCTTCATCTTTTTCTTTTTTTTTTTTTAAATCACAAACAAATTGGTTGTGCAAGCCCTGCTTATGCATCTCAACTTTTCTGCTTGACTGTGCAACCAGTGCTACACAAATGAGCCCCTAATCTCAATGCTGAGCAGGTTGCTGCAAGATAGAGCCTCAGCAATTGTTATACGCTCGTACTAATGAATACAGGTATCTGGCACAGGCAGCAGTGGTGGATTTCAAGCTGCTGGAGGTGATGACTTTAGATGCACAGAGAGAAGATCAGAAATTACAAAAAAATTCTATTCCAGACTGCTGGGAAGGACTCTTGTTTCTTTCATGCCTAATTCAAAGATTTTGCCCTGTTGGATGTGTGGCAATGTTTGTATCAAGAGTTCTTCCTGTTCCTTCAGGAGTCTCGATCTCTTACATTTCTTCAGATGTGTTCTTCAAGCTTTGTCTTCTCAAATAACTGAAGTTAATTGGATTTCAGAGAATAAACAGAACAAAATGCGTTTGACTCTTAACCTCTTTTCCTTTTGCTACCTCTCACAGAAGATACGTCCATTAATGCTAACTGGCTTTGATTCAGAAAATCATCCTTCTAAAATGGTATTATTTATGAGGTTGTATTTAGTGCCACTTGAAATTCATCGGCCTTGTTTTGCTTGTTATTTCTGCTTATGCAATGTAGTTTAAGTATTTCAAAACTCCTTTCCCTATTTTTAGATTTTTCTTATTCTATAGCATCTCTTGCTAAAGAGACTTAAACTAGAAATGAAAGTTTCTGCATCCTTTCTTTACTACTGTGCTGAAAATCTTCCTACCAAGATTAAGTTTAAAATACCTAATCCAGAAAGACGAATCACCAACCAGATGCTTCAGGGAAGTAGCTGTCCTCGTGTGCCTTCCAGTCTTTACAAACTTTAGGGTGAAATTAATTTCACCTGATGACAAACCATAGTTGAGACCTTGTTCAAGCCACAACTTTGGGCTCTTTTTTAATGGCTGGTGTGTGCAAGGAAGCTCTAAAAGATGATTCACTCTCTCCTGAGACATTTATCTGAGAGAAGTAAAAAGATTCATCCTATAGAAGTAAGTGATTTTCTCCCTTCATTGATAATAAAGAGAGCCAAGATGACTAGCTTACACTAGAAGACTAGTTTTGAAAACTCCAAGGTTGTGAAATCAGTCAGTCCTATGAAACATGGAATACTCACATATAATCTTACAAAAATTACAGATAACCTTATGCAAATCAGTGCATCAAATTATTTCTGAGCAAGAAATATAGCTAAACTTGATTAGGGCTGCCTCAATAATACTTTAAGCTGTCAGTGGCTCTGGCACGGCAGCATCTTTTTAAGTGAGATGTATTATAATGTGCTCACTATAAAGATGCAGGAAAAAAACGTGTTGAGTCCTGAACAAGGCTGAAAAATCTTGGCACTCAAGGGGCTACCCTAACTGTCACACTGAGGCATGTAAGTTAAGAGGCTAATCACCTTAGGATGACTGTGTAGCACTGAGAGTTGTGCAGAGTAGAAGCCTCATGTGTTCTGAATTGCCCTCTGGATCAGTCTTTCTTTACACTACTAAAAAGGGAGACTAGCCAGCTAATAAAAGCTCCTAAATTGAATATCTAAATTTAGATACTGTCAATACAGCAGTACAGCTGAACTCAAGTTTCAACAGTGAATGGATTCATCATTTTGTGTTTCTGTTCTGAAATTGGTCGTAATTTACAATCTAGGGATACAAACATTGCGACTATGTGGGTCTTGCTTCTAGTCGTTTTCTGAAGATGCAGATCTAGAACATTTACGTCAAGTGAGAATTTCTCCTGCAGTCTTTAAAGAAGTATAAAGACTATTTATGAAATGATCATTAAAAATAAGCACTTTTTTTTCCATTTTATGCCCAAGAAAATTCTTATTGTTCAATTGCTTTGAGTAAGTATTTTTAAAATAGCCTGGTGGTAATATATTCTATGTGTACTTGGGATCAAATGCAATTTCTTCTTGGAGATTTATATCCAATTATTTTATCCAGGCTCCTTTAGCCATCTTAACAGTGCCCAAGGTTACTTTAGACCAACATTGATAAAATTCATTCTCTGATTAAAAAATAAAATCTGATATCAAAACTCTATGTACACTGTAGATTTCCATTGTTATAGAGTACTTATTGTCTTGGGTTCATAGGCTGCAGTCTTTGAAATATTGAATTACCCTACAGCTTTCTATATTCTCTTTTCCTCTCTGCATTTTAAAAAGTGTTCATATATGATCATTTTATGGATGCCATTTGAATACCAACAAATTTGCAAATTCTTCTAAACGAAGTGGATGCCAGGAATACAACTATTGCTCAAGGACTTCCTTTAAAGTTTCCTGGCGGTTAGTAAAAAAAAGCCAGTAAGTGTTTTGGAATCACCTCTACTTTAAAACACTTAAAAATATCATTATATGTAATAAGGAAACCATATAATGTCTAGAAAAGGTAGAGCACAGTGTGAGGTTGATTTCTGTAGACAGGAAACCTGGAACTTACTGAAGATTATACAAGAAGTTTATGGCAAAACCAATAATAGATAACTGATATTTTAGACATGGTATCATCTACCTCTGATATAATAAGTCCAAAGTGTCATGTGAAGGAAGAAGGAGTATTGTTCTACAGTGAAAAGAAAGAAACAACAAGGATTGTCTCTGTTATTTTATGTCACTAAATCAGGGTTCTATTCAGGCTACATTGGTAGTGAATTTAAATGAAACTAATTATCAAAATCTGCAAGACATTTTTTTCTAGGCATTTAATGAAGCATCACCTAACCAGCCCCACTCACAAAAAAATCAACCACTATTTTAATAATGTTGGGAAGCAGACAGTCAAATGATATTACACATTTAAAGTACATGATTGAAATCGCAGGTCTGGAATTTTAGCAGACTTCAGCACCGCTAATGCATTCACTGGTATATAATGTGTGAGCACACTAAAGACAGAATATACAAAAGAATAATTGTGTCCCAAAGAGAAGGACCATATAAAAATTAACAAAAAGCTGTTGACTTTCTTATTTGGACAGTCTCTGCTGAGCTCTCTGTTGAACTGATGAAGTATGTCATAGAAGATTCACTTTCTAAGGCAACGCTCCTACTGAGGGAACGGAAAACTTGCAGCAAAGTGTTTTGCTGCCACTGGACAGGTGGGTTGAGATAAAGACAGTTTAATAGGACAGAAAAGGAAGGGAAAATAACAATAATGATAAAAGAATATACAAAATAAGTGATGCACAATGCAATTGCTCCCCCCCCGCCGCCCCAGCCAGTTCCCGAGCAGTGGTCACTGCCCCCCGGCCAACTCCCCCCAGTTTATATACTGAGCATGACGTCACATGGTATGGAATACCCCTTTGGCCAGTTTGGGTCAGCTGTCCTGGCTGTGCCCCCTCCCAGCTTCTCGCTGGCAGGGCATGAGAAGCTGAGAAGTCCTGGACTAGTGTAAGCACTACTTAGCAACAACTAAAACATCGGTGTGTTATCAACATTATTCTCATACTAAATCCAAAACACAGCACTGTACCAGCTACCAGGAAGAAAATTAACTCTATCCTAGCCGAAACCAGGACACTAGGAAATGAGGAGGCATGCAGGAAGAGGCAGGTGCTGAAAAAACATTAAAAACCAGTTTTAACATGCAGAAGAGCTGAGGAAAGCAAGCAGCTATTGTTAGAGAAAGGAGCAGCGACAGTCAGCAGGAGACTGAGAAACACTAATCACTGCTAAATCACTGGAAGATGTCCCCACTAAGCAGAATTGCCACCCCTGCTAACCAGCAGCCATTGACATTAAATATTGTGGAGCTGAGCTCAGTTCTCTCAGAGGCATGCTGATTAAAAATGCCCTGATGAAATGGTGTGTACTGTAAGAAGTGGTACGTAGTATTTAGTCTTCATAATACTTTAAATTGCACTACATCCCCACAAGGTATTTTGCCATTCTCCATTAAAAACGGACAACTGACTTTCAGAAGTACAGAACAGCTGCAGTACTCAGCTGACCTCATTTTGGGTTTGCGGATGCTCAGATATTTTGAAAAAGGCCCAGAGTTTTCACTGTTTGCTAGGTAATAACAAGTTGTTTTCTTTACCATACCTGTTTTCAAACCCTGTGAGTGTCTCTAAGTCAGTCTTAATACTTCTTGCCTAACATAGATTAAAAGTTATATAAAAGGCTAGAAACTGTCCTCACACATTGGTGCGAGATATTATGGTTCATTTTTTTGACCATGCTGATTTATGATTTCACAGCAGTAGCTCCATTAAGGTCTAGAATGGGTTTTCACATCATCAAATCGCAACGTTTTAAAATTCTTTGTATTTTAGGACAATTTAATGAAGTAGTTAAAAATTATTCCAGACTGAAAATGTTTTCTGCAGTCAAGGAAGAAAAATATCTGGTAAAATATAGGAAAGCAATGAAAAAAAAAATCAAAAGAAGTCACTCCTGATCATAGAAAGATGCTTCTGAAAAAGAGGAGCTCAGTGGGAGCGTTTTCCTTTTTCTTCCCTACTCTCCCAAATGCTTGTTATGTGCCCTGCACTAATACTGCTTTCTTTGTACTTTGGGGGATTTTTAGGGGAAATATTGAAATATAAATAAATAGTGCTCTCTTTATTGCTGAAGAAGGTCACTTTTTGATTTTTTTACAGGAATTCAAGAGAATCTTCCCCAATGCAGTAAAACTTACTACAGAAGTAGAAGGGAAACATCAAATCCTGCTCTTGCATGAGCAGAGGAGATCCTCTCTGCTTATTGTGTCCCTCACTGCTCATGTGGAATGACCATGTCTTTTTGTGCTTCCCCTCCACTATGCTGTCTGAGGAGAAAGAGAGGCTTACACTTCATCCTTCTGAGTTTTTATCTTGTCTTATCCCAGCCTTCCTTTTAAACTGTACACCTTTGGAGTAGGAATTCGTGTTTGTTTTCTGCAGCCCCAGGGATGTGCTCTTTACTTACCAATTCAGATGAGATTTAAATACTGTACAGTTAGCAAAGTGAATGAAACCTATAGGACTCCATTGCCCTTAAGGAATTGTTAGAGAAGACGGGAATTTCACCCTGCTGTCTCCTTGCAATGTACTCTGATGTGTAGAAGGGAAAGGGTAAGAGGGTGAAAGGAAGGGGAAAGCAGTAGATGAGGAGATGAGGCAGGATTTACCCACGGAACAGGCTATAGAAGAGATACTTGACTCCACAGTGCTCTTGTGAAGTGTCCCAGGAGGCAAGTGGCTACTTGTGCTGTTTGGATGGAGACCATCTACTGAGGCCTGGCAAATATTTTGCAATAGCGTGGGTCAAGGACTCTCCCTTGTCCCAAACACTTGAGGGTTTTTATCTAACATTGCAGTATCTGAACATCTTCCATGTGAAGTTAATATCAGCAGCAATACCCATAATTTACTTGAGGGAAATGGAGATTTTCCCTTTTCAGGAAAAAGAAGTCTGCCTGGGCTAAGATGTTGGGGATGGTCTTGTTTGTTTGTTTCTTTTATTTTTATTAAAATCTTAGATTTGGGGAAGAAACTTGTGGAATCCTTCAGGTACTGAAGGGGGCATCCAGATCCTGGTACAAAACTTCTCCTTTGAATAGCCCAAGAAAAACCTCACAAACCCAAAGCAATATTGGCAGTCCTAAGAAAGAGCTCTCTTCAAAGCCATATGTGTTTTGTTTCTCCTGAATCTGTAGAGAACCCCCCTGAGGCTTGAGAAGAGAGACACAGTAGTGGAAAACATCCCTCATCCTCCCCATCACTCGACTGCCTCACAATGTTATATAAAGAAGGTTGCCTCAGGAAGAGGAGTGCTGGAAATCAATATTTGATCAGATCTGCTTGTGTTTATTGACATAAAAGAATATTTCATAGAATCATTGAGGCTGGAAGGGACCTTAGGAGATCATCTAATGGACGCTTAATGTCAGTAAGTGTTTTCTAATCTGATTGGTCCTTTTCCATATACAGAAATGGTCAAAAGGTACTTCTGCCTCCAGGCAATGATACAGGCTATTGAGGAACTTACGACAGCTGCTTTCAGTGGCGGCTGAGAGAGAAGCTCTGGTTGGTAAGCACGGTACCCGCATTGAGACATTGAGTTTTTATAGCTCAGTTTCCTGGATGTTACATGATATTCACGTATGGTACACAGCAGAATTCTTCTGCCCTGATGCTGGGGTTTGTCCCAGCAGTTGGCAATGCAGAGAACAATTGCTCATGTAATGAATCAAGGTGAAATATGATGTTTGTAAGACCTTTCTCCAGCTCTGGAATTCTTGTGCAGCCAGTATCAAAGTTCACAGGTTACAAACACCCAGTTCAGTAACTGGATGTTTGAAAAACATATTCTACTCTTGCAAAAAATATTTTCATTATTTATTGCTAATATAATATTAGAAATAATATAATTGTTGCTAACTGGATATCCTGTTCCACAAGAGCGATATGCATATGCCCACCCCCACCATGCTTTCGCTATTTTGAGGGCTTGTTGATGTGCAATTTGCAGGTGGCTCAGAAGATGACTTGTGTGGAGTGTTTCTCATATCTCAAGAAAAGTCCAGTGGCTCCTAAACTGGTTTTGGTTGCATCCCTCATATGGCTGCTAGACCCCATTGTTGCTGCAGTATGACCTTGAATTCTGGTGCAACCATGGTTTTTTTTGGTCTTGCAAACCTACTCATAACTACTATGCTCCTACTTGGAGTAATGACCTCTATTTTGAGATGTAATACTTGAGACCAGACATTTGTAAGCACTGAAGAAATATCATTTGATATTTTTTTCTTTTTAGAGATTTATAGTGTTTCTCATCACTGTGATATATATCTGCTTACAAGTAATAGTTAATTATAGTACATAGTAATAGATAGACCTTCTGTCATAGCTAGTCATATTCTAGGTTTATTTCTCCATAAGTATATTACACATTAGTCCCTGAATATGTCTTCTCTGCAGTCAAAGCTGCACTGCCAACTTGGGTAGAAATATCCAGTCTAGTTTTAAACTTTCTTGAGTACATCTCAACAGGAAAATAGCTGGAGCAGAATGGATCTCAGAATGGGCTGGAAAACTTGCTAATGTCAGTACAGCATTTCCTCCAACAGGTTACAAATTATACTGTTCTTATGCTGTTGAGAATGGGGAATAATACATCTCTCAGAGCTATCACTGCATATTTGTTATCAAGTATTGCTATAGATAGGTGATTTCCATAACCCTATTCACACCCCATGGAGTTGAAAACTAGTTTATCAATGCATCTGTAATGAATACATGAATGCTGTGGGGAGGGGTGAAACAGGACAGTGCTGAAAACAAAGAAAAAAAAGACAAATACTCTAAGCTTTGGATGGTAAAATGCCAAATGATAACAGAATATTACATGTTTTGTTAACAATGGTTTTCTATGAGTTGTTTAATGTTGGGGAATAGAATAGATAAGCGTATATGAGGGAGCAAGAATGAGGAGTAAAGAAGCGGGAAGAAAAGAATAACAGGTTTGAAGAAGCAGAAAGTTGCTTGAAAACTGATTGTATAACATCTGTATAGACACCTTAAAAGATCAAAATGTCTGTTCAAAGTGAAGCTGTAAATAGGAACTTTAAGGGAGACTTTCTACATGCCCAGATTTTCATGGCTGTTTTCTCATTTCTATGCCAGTGCTTGGAACAGGCTGTTGGGTGTCCGGACACCCAGAGAGGGCTGCTGTGCATGCACAGTAAATCCAAAATGTCTGACATGCATTGCTCTGACTGCAGGGAAATAACTGTACATTACAGCCTGGTTTGGAGGATGAGATTGCTTTTTTTCCAATTCATTGAACAAATGTGTTAAGGAACTAAAATGTGATGCTTTTGTGTTTCACCAAAACTGCAGGGAAATCACATTTTTTCCCTTTCTTGTCATCAACACATTTTCTTTATTCATGAAATGACACAGTAGGTGTCATTTTTCTTTAATTATGCCCAGCTATCATATGTTGCTTTTATTTGTTGAGGATGTTAGTTTCAGGGAAAATAATTTAGACAGTTCCATTTTTCAGGCAACAATACACTAAATCCTGTGCTTACAAATTGCAATTAGATAAGAATTCTTCTTTCCACAATCAAATGTGGCAGTTTCTTACTGGAAAGTGATGATGAATCAAACTTATAGTGTAAAATGGGAAGATCAAAGCATTCAACGGAAATGTAATGAAGAAAATACACTTTTATGGCTTGGCATTTTAAATGTCCTCTGTTATATATCACCGTGGCAGCATACAATAGCGTAAGTCTTTCTTTGGGAATGAATACAGATTAACACGGCCTCATTTTCTGTGTCAGAATACACTTCTACTGTGATGATATTTCTTCCCCCCACCCCCCCACATACCCCTCTCTTCCCAGACCTTAAAAGTACTTTAAACATGTTTAGCCTGTCAACAAGCCTTTGCTAAAGGGTTTTGTAGCCTGTGGTAATGACTTCTAATTTACATGACTAATTACCCCAGGATAAATAGAGATGAGGTGCTTTAGGATAAGGGTAATCTGCATGTCTGCTGGAAGCTTGAATAGTGCACTTTATAAAGATACAAAACTCAGCAATTCAATGAAATTAAGGTTGTGACAAAAGGCAGGCAAATTCAAAATGAAGGCAAATACTTCTCTTCCTAAGCTGCTACAGTTGGATGTGAGAAAGACGCTGACGGCATGGCATGGAAAGAAGCATCAGCCCTGGTTCTGGAGTTCATTTGGATCTATACTGAGGCTTGAACAGATTTTGCCTATACTGTTTACACAGATATCTTTTCATACAGAATTGCATCATGATTTGCCTGTCTTCACCATCCATCTTGTCCCAATTGTGTTGCCTTATTCTTTAAAACATAGTGGTTGCCCATCTATGACCACCTCACCCCTGATTTATGCCACAGTATAAACAAGCAGTGATGTATGTAATTATGTATATACACACAGCAAAGAACAATCTGAGCACAAAAGACTTAGTCTAATGTCTCAACACTGCAAGATGTTATTCCAGATAGAACAAACTTATGCTGGTAACAGAGGAAAAGAACGAAAGAAAGGAAGTGTAACACCCTTTCTGCTGAGCTGCGCGGTTCAGTTTCCAGAAGAGCTCTTGAATTTAGAGCTTGACCTCCACAACACTATGCAGAGCAATGCATAAGTACTTTGGGAAGTTTAGTTTCATTTTCAAAAGTGATTTAAGGTTTCAGACTTGTTAGGATGCTTTTACAAACTCAGTTGCAGATAGGTCTAGCGTTGCTTTAAGCTAGAGGGACTCATTCAGTTCAGCGCTGTTCTGCACATTTTATAGATGTTAGCAGCTACTTCCATGCTCACATTTCTGAATGATTTTATAACCACAATCAGTTCTCACCTGCAAGCTTAGAGGGGGGCAACGCCAGAGTGTACCTGATCATGTGGACATGCCTTTAATTCTTACTGTACTGGCTGTTAAGGTCAGCTGTTTTAACCATCTCATTTCTCAGCCTGAGCTGTTGAAAAAGGCCAGACCTCCAGCATGTTCAAAATGGAAAAATCAGACTTGTGTTTAGGTATGTACCCAAAATATTGTCTTACTTGCTAGAATTGCTTTTGAAAACATGATGTCTAACTCTTTTAAGAGCCTACAATGCAGTGCTTAAGACATCTAGAGCTAACTTGCCCAGAGCAGGGAGAATGATAGATTACTCAATTCCCATTTCAATTACTTAACCACAGGATCATCATTCTACTTCACTCAAATTGTGGTATATTGATTTCTGTTGTGACTCAAAAGATTTTAATTTTTAATAAAAAGTTAGCATGATATTCTCATTATGTATATAAATCCAGAATAATCTGCCTTTTGCAGGCAGGGTAGTTAAATTGAAAGACCCCATAATACCTATAATGTTTATAAGGAGCTCTCCCTGAGTTCACTTAACCAGTACCCCCCTTGCTTAGCTTCCCCACAGGACAGCAGTGATGCAAAAGCCTTTGGGGCCTAGATGTGGGAATTGTAACATAATGAACTTTTAAATTTCAATAGCCCTTAACAAAAACTGCTAAAAAGCTCCCATGGTATAGAATCAGAGTTTCAGAATATCAGCTGATGGAAATTACGGGGAAGTAAAGGGTAAAAGTTAACCAAAGCCTTTCACTTCTATCCAAGGCCAAATTAATATTAATGGGTCTAGGGTTTTGGTACAGGTAAATACTAAAGAACTTGCCTTAAATTGCTTGTAGGTTCAGCGCATTGACCCCAAACTCCATTTTACTGAGAAATGTAGTAACAACTCAGATGAACAGATTTCCCTTGGAAATCCCAGCCCCTCGGCAACTGAGAAGTCAGGTGTAGCCAGTTTGCTAATGCAACCCACGTTCAGGGCAGTATTCCCTTCCAAGTGATCAGCATCTCTTAGAAACCCTGTGTCCAGGTAAAAGCTTTTATACCAGCAATCCCAATAGTGATAAAAAGTTTCTAGTTGTTTTTCCATTTGAAAGTGTAACTCTAACCCTGGGCTTCCATGGAAAAGCTATACAGTGTAACTTGGCCTGAGTATCAAAAGGAAATTTCTTGGGGACCCTCTGTACTTTTCTGTACCTTCCTCTGCCCACTTCCCAGGAAAGGACTACTAATCAGTAAAAAGCCATTCTTCACGCTTGTTCTTTGGCCTGTCCTCTGTGACCTATTTTCTTGACTAATCCTGTGATTTTTATCCCAGCCAATACCAAATTGCCTCTGTTTCTGGCTGCTCCTGGTCAGCCCTATAACTTTTAGCTCCCCGCAAGATTTTGTGGGGAAATACAGAATTTTGAGTGGTTTCTCTTGCTCCAAGGTCTCTGCAGAATCAAGGGACAGCGTAAGTAACACAAAAATGCAAGAGCAGCAGTTTCTTCTGTATTGGTAAATGAAGACTTTTGTGCGCATGAGGTCCTCCCTAAAAGATAAAATGCAGTAAGGTCAGGCTGTGTTATTGATGTTGAGGTTTGTAGTCCTGAAAGCAAAGAACCCCTTGTGACAAGCTTTACAGTGATGATCTGTGAAGCTTTTTTTTTGTTGCCAAAAGAGGGAGCCCTCACAGAATTATATATGCTCTTGGCGATGTTTTTGCTTTTGTCATCTGCTCTTTGAAAAGCTCTGATTTTTTTTTTTTTCTTTCTTACAAAACTTGGGGCCTTTTTGGTTTAGAAGAAAATAAGTTTGTGACACAGATAATGTGAGCTGTGAATTTTGCTCTCTTCAGGTTCATGATGACCTCAGGTCACAAAGAAAGAAAATAAGCTTTTCATTTTCAGAGTTATACAGCTGGATATTATTAAGTACATGATGTGTTGTCGTGGTTTAACCTTAGCTGGCAACTAAGCACCACACAGCCGCTCGCTCGCTCCCCCCCCAGTGGGATGGGGGAGAGAATCGGAAGGGTAAAAGTGAGAAAACTCATGGGTTGAGATAAAGACAGTTTAATAGGTAAAGCAAAAGCCGCGCACGCAAGCAAAGCAAAACAAGGAATTAATTCACTCCTTCCCACCGGCAGGCAGGTGTTCAGCCATCTCCAGGAAAGCAGGGCTCCATCACGCGTAATGGTTACTTGGGAAAATGAACACCATCACTCCAAACATCCCCCCCCTTCCTTTTTCTTCCCCCAGCTTTATATACTGAGCATGATGTCACACGGTGTGGAATATCCCTTTGGCCAGTTTGGGTCAGCTGTCCTGGCTGTGCCCCCCTCCCGGCTTCTTGTGCACCCCCAGCCTTCTCAGTTGGTAGAGCACGGGAAGCTGAAAAGTCCTTGACTAGTGTAAGCACTACCTAGCAACAACTAAAACATTGGTGTGTTATCAACATTATTCTCATCCTAAATCCAAAACACAGCACTGTACCAGCTACTAGGAAGGAGATTAACTCTATCCCTGCTGAAACCAGGACATGTGGTTTCATTAAATACCATATTTTAGCATTCCAGTGTTAGAAATAATGATACTGCCAAACCGGACAATATTGGTTAGGCACTGAACGTCTTTTAAATGACCCATGATTTTGTGTATTATAATTTGGGTTCCATGCTGCCTTCTGTTTGTGTGAGCTGGAATTATCAAAACTGGTACCCGATTCACCTCTTAGCCATCCCAGAATGATTTATTTTTTTTCTTCTGAAAGACAGTATCTGAGAAGGATGAGTAGGATCTTTCCAGTTTGTCTGATGATGTAAGGGGTAAATTAGTGCTGGGTTTATTTGTAATCACTTGTAGGGAGTCATTCAATAAATTTTGGAGAGACTTTGAGAATTATGCAACTTTTTACTGACTTTTTACCAGTGGATTAGGTTCAAAGCAGCGAGAAAGTACAGGCACTTTTATTAGTGTTTATCTTTAGGGGGAAAGCCTTTGTCTCGGGCTCTGCAACGGAGACTGCAACAAATAATAAATTTACCAGAGAGACTCTGTAAGTGTTGATTCATGGTTCACCCTTACCTCTTTCTGAGCTTGAACTGGTTAAAGGAAACTCTGGCCAACAGAAATTACAGTATTTTAGCTGATCTCTGCCATCTTTTCTGAACCTGTACTGTTCCCTAGACTAGTTCCTTTTGAAGAATTTCTTTTCAACCTAATGGCTTCTATGACTCTACGGCTCCAATACCCCATTTGGTATTTTCTCTGTTTTGCAGAGTAGCTCTCTTTTCCATTGGGATATAGTCTGAGTGGATAGGACAGTCCAGCATTTCTTATCTCCCCCAAATCAAAGGCAAACTTACAAAATAGTTTAACTTCATGGGAGTTCAAAGCCAGTAATTGGGCAGTAGCATTTAAAAAAATACTTTTATTTTTCATTTGAGATATAATTTGAGATATTTTGCCTTACTATTTTTGAATGCAAATTCAGAGGCTCCAGCATGACCTGTTTTAGTGAGATTTTGATGCTTAGGACCAGATTCTCAAAAATACACTAGCGCTTAAAAGGCATTTTGGTGCCTAATTCACTCCTAGGTCAGCTGTTCTTGAAAATGTCACATCCTAGCTCTTGGCAAGACTGGAACTTTATATAGCAGGATTGTTGCATCAGAGTAAAATCCAGTTTAGAAATGCATATTGACGATTTGTTGTTAATAGGTATTGTGTGAAGATTGCTGTGTGATTATTGTACCATAATAGCAGTGAGATTCAGAACAAATTCAAGGAGTAGATTGGCTGAGATAGGAAGGATCACATTTAGATTATAACTTTTCTTTCTCTTTTCCATTATGTTCTTCTTGTCTTTTTGAACACTATTAGTATTCTCAGTGCTGTACAGAAACATACGGGAGACTTAGGGCAGGAGCTAAGTCGATTGCAATCAAACTACGTGATAAAACAGAAAAATCAACCCAAAATAATTTTATGCATTTTATTTAAAAGAAGAACATTCAGAGTTAAGACTGAAATGGCCAAAATGGGTGTTTCTGACATTTTATGGATGTTCTGCATAGGTAGTGTGCCTCCAAATATTGGATGCTCCTAGATACCATATGTGCTGCAATTCCTAAGCAATACAGCAGATGTTTTAGGTGATCAATTCGGAACTCACTGGCTTTGTTTAGTTCTCCCCATTCCCAATTTTATATGATGTGAATGTGCCTGTCATCGTAAGTAGAGGAACAGTTCCATATTTAAAAATCTGTGCATAATTCAAAGTTGACACAGTAGCAATACTAAAACACTCCCCTACCTAGAAAATCTCATGTTCCTCAGAGTCCAAAACACCCAGTTACGAAAAGCTGTGGCCAGTAAAAAATTAGCTTTGTGTGGCTTGAATCAAAACTTAACTATTTCTTTGAGTTTAGATTTATTGTACGAGGTGGATGAAAGCTGACAGTTCTGATTTCTTTGCTGATCAGAGCGCTGGGTGAGCTGGTTTGTTTGCTTATTTGTTTTTAAGAAAAGTTTCATCTTATTTCTGTGTAATCTCCTCCAAAGCCAGCTTCCTAATGGCTCCTTTTTAACTTCAGTTCTGCTCTTAACGCTTTCTTTGCCACAGCTCCTTTTGTGTGAAATGCTTTGCCAGCTCCTAGTATATAAAGTGCCTTTTTTGCCCTAAGATCATCTTTAAAGTTTTTTATTCTTGAGGATCTTTTTAACAGTAATCCCCAATGATTTTACTTAGTTTTCTGATCACGTGGGCTGGAAATTTAGTCAGACTTCATTAAAAAGCTCATTTGAAAATACTAATTCTATTGTATTGTCTGAACTGTTTTGTCTATTTATTTGGGGATATAAAAAGACTTGAGCTCTCATATTTTTTCCAGTTGTAAATGAGTACAGGTATGTATCTGTTGGCTAACACACTAGAGAGACTGTCTTCTGGAGTGGTCTGTGGGGAATAAACTAGCTGCCTGCTAATGCCCATCTGTCTCTGTGGAGGCTGGGACTGGCGAGGGCAAGGGTGGCTGTGCTCCTGCACCGGCCCCACGTCTCCTCTGCAACCTGAACCCGCAGGACTGCGGCAGAGGGAGCTACATTTCAAAAGAAAAAATGTTCTCTGTCTTCAGTGCCCAAAAAGAAAAATTTAAGCTCACTGGGAACAGGAATGAACCTGACACCTAATTTTGCCACTATAAATTGGAACATTTACATTTGTGTTGGTCTTTAAAAAAAAAAAAAAAATCCTGAAATATAGCTGTCTGACACAATGGAGTTCAGGGTAAGAACAAGGATAAATTTTCCTCACCTGTTCACCTATGGAAACTTTGTTCACCTTTCCTGCAACTGTGAAATTGGTTTGAAATGATGGACTGATACTTCCTCATGAGTTACTCTTGAATACTAGAGCTCTTTTGCTAACTAAAAAATACATACTCTTTGGGGAAGCAAAATGCTTTTCCAAACACAGTGTGTAAATGTTGTTGTTAACATCTAGATAATTAATTTTTAAGGCTAATATTCAATGACTGTTTGGAAACCTCTTGGATTTCTTTTAATAAATGAAGAACATAAATAAGGGCAATGGAAGCAGTTTAAATGCAGAACTATATTTTTCTGAAAACTGGAAGTTTCAGAGTGACTCACAAATCATAGGTAAACATCCACATTTCAAATTATCCAGATAAATATACTTTCTGTGTAGCCCAAAGAACAACTGCTTTGCAGTAGCTCCATGACATAGTTACTACATTCTTGGTTAAATGTTTGTTACAGGTACATGAGTAAATCTCAACTTTTGTCTTCTGGAGGTCTGATTCTGAGAGATGTGGTATGTCTTCAGTGACTGGCTCGGCAAGGGGAACTGGGGAAACTCAGCCTTTGGTTGGACTGAACCCTGAAGCAACTGCACATTTGTGAGGCAAAATCAGCAGTTTCATATAAAAATTGGTTAATAGGGTATTTGGTTCCCTTCTCTCTTCCAGCGAAGTCCCCGTGCTTTGGGTGCTTCTCGAAACAGGCTTGTTTTTGTCAATCAGCACACAGATTTTTCACAAGCGTTTGTTCTCTGTTTTTCAACCACAATGAGATATATATCAGATAGCAGGTTGCCAATGAATTGCTTATAGAACAACTGTAAAAGCGATAATTTGAAACAGTTAGCAATGAGGCTAATGAAAAGAGGATTTCAGACCTCTTATCTCTGTTCAGTGTACGGGACAAATGTTATTCCCTGTTTTATTAGTCAGAATAACCTGACATGGACTGAAGAGAGGAACAAAGTAGTAATACCCGGGCGGCCTCATTTTCTTACGCAGATCTCCATTCGAGGCTGCTCTCAGGCAAGCTAACTCAGCTCAGTGATTTTCATGAACCAAACTTTTATTTTCTCCTTTAATATAACATGACATATTATATACGACATATGTAGCTCTCTTCAACTGTTGTGAATAAAAATGCCTCTGGAATGATTTTCACAGTTTAAAGCACCTAGGTGAAGGGTTTGGGCTAAAATGCCAAATTTCAAAAGTGACAAAAATGTTCAAATTTGGATCTATAGAGCTAAATGCCACCTTGGTTCCAGTAGCCTCCATTTTATTGTTTTTATTAACAATTCTAGAGACACCACGCATTGATTAAACATGAATTACACTAGATAGTGTACAAAGGCAGAGTGACCCTGGAAGTGGCTGTAAGGAGTCCCAACGCTGCCCTGTTAGCCTTTGGGAGTTTTGATACAAGTTGCAGCCTGAGTAGACCTTGTTCCAAGTTCTGTGGCTCAAGATGTTCAGATTTAGGGATTTAGTAATGATTTTAGCATGTGCCATAGAAAACTACAACAAAATTGCTTCAGAAATGAGTGAGAAAGTGTTGGGTCTGTTTGGAAAGTAAGATTGTTCTTTTTACCTCTGTGGTAGCTCACACTCATTGCTGCCATTTGACTTTTCCAGACAGTACGCTCACGGGCTGTAATTAAATATGCAGTTTTTAGAAGAATGAAGATTGGGATGCTCTGAATCATTTGTTAAGTGAATATGACAAGCAGTGGTCTGGTTTGGAAAAAAAATTGATTTTTTTCAGCAATAGAAAAACTAATTCACTGCCATGGATTGTGAACGGAAACAGACTCAAACTGAAATTAGATGAAAACCTTGAAATTAGATGAGACCACAATAGTTGGACATATAAATTTATATATTTGTCCATACATACTAGATTCTAATTTAAGTTTTCACTATTATTTTGATCATGTTGTCTTGACTTATACACAATAAACAAGGAACTTTGAACAGTATGGAGCAGGAAAGATTTTCAGATAAAGTAATCCTCCTAAATGAAATGTGAAGACACACAGTTATTTCCCTCTTCCCTCCTGCCTGTCCCTATTGCAGAAAAGTCTTTGGCTGTAATGGTGCCTCGACAGCCAGAGCAGAACTTGCCTCCTTGCTGCAAAAGAAAAAATACTGATTTTGTCCGGCTGTTGTGCAGGTCTTTGGAATTGGATGTTTCCTATCTTACTGGTTTACATTCCCATAATACTAGCAGTTTGAAAATGCAGATGAAAC
>NW_008824287.1:417398-426584 GCF_000699105.1 Pygoscelis adeliae | reverse complement strand
GGAAAGAGAGAAGAAAAGTGAATGGGATGGGAGTGGAGGGCCAGTGAATTTAGAGCTGAAGATTAAAAAATGAAATCGTCCATCCTGGTGCATTGGAAATCAGTTCCATTGACTCCCCTCACACTGATTTCCTTTGGCTCCTTAAAGAGGTGCTGCTTTAACTAGGAAATGTGTGTGCTGCCATGTTTCTATTGGTGACAAAATGCTAGCTTGGTCTTGGATAGGTGTGATTAATTTCGAGTATTTCCTAGGTTTTTCTTCTGTATCTACAATACATAGCCTGTATTGATTCCTTGTCTGTAAGTGTGGCACGTGTATACAGTTTTATAAACATGTACTCCTCTCTGTACAATGCAGAAGTCAATAGACACACCTCGATATATACACATCTGCATATACATACATGGAAGTTTATATATGTCTGTGATTGTATATACATATATGCAATATATTTATGTGTGGACATACATCCAATTATAGTAATGGTAAGTGCAAAACTAACTTTCAAAACAGAATAAGCTCTGTCTTTTCCTTTTGAATGCTTGGATGCATGGAGCTGTAGGTGTGAGATTGGTAGCTTTGAAATTGAATGGTGATGGTGCAAATGGAAATCACTGCAGAAGGATGCTGGAGATGATATAGCCTGCAGATCTCATGCACGTCATTTTGCAGTCATAAACCGCTCCCAACATTTACTCTGCTTTGTGTTATACAGAAAGCCCAGCTACTTGGGCTCACAGGCAAAACGTTTGGTTCGCTTGTAGAGCTGAAATATGCTCTGTTGAATGTTTAAGTTTCTGAGATGTTTGAATGTGAGATACCAGAAATACAACCTATTATTGAGGCTTTCTTCTAAGTAAAATGGCATGCATTACTATTGTATATGAGTCACTCGGTTGCCTTTGAATATTGCCATCTTTGAGTGGAAAGGGAATATATTTTGAGTGTTTGCAGAATACCTTCAACCACTGGAACTATGATCTGGAAATTGCTGTGCTGTGTTCTCACACAGCTCACCTGCATCTCAGGCAAACTCTAACACCTTGAGGGAAAATAACACCTGAAATAAACACAACCAGATAATTTCTGCAAAATCAGAAGTAAAGGCAGGGGGAGCTCTTGGAGGGGGAGGGATTTAGGTTGTAGGGAGTCAGAGAAAATGGCAACTAGAGAAGTTGTGTTCGCTCATGTTTATTTTCACTCTGTTGCTGAATCACGGGGACTTTTTAACACATAATTCATAAATTGGATGCATGAAAATGCGATCATTTTTGGGAAATTTTATATTTGGAAGGAATTTACTCTTGTGTTGTATCTTTTATATGTCTTTTTCTTCCTTCCATTTGTATTGCTATCCTTATGGTGTGAAACCATAGGAGTCCTGTTTCTTAGAAGTTTATCAAAGATGTGTTTGTTTTGGCTGGGCTCAGGTGTATTAGGAAGTGGATCGTGTCAGTGCTGTAATTCAGAGCTTTGTTTTCCAGTTAAGTGCTGCCCTGAGCAGAATTCTAATACAGAGCAGAAGCCAAACCGAGTGCAAACACATACTGCTCCCCAAACAAGAAGGTATTTAACTTCTTACAAAGAAGGACTCTTCTAGTGAAAATTTCTCGTGTTTCAGAAAACTTCCCAGTAACTCCCTCAGAGTTCTAGGTGGTTTCTTTTCTCTTTTCATAGAATTACATTTTTTTTTTCAAAACAGTAGTTTCTTTGAACCCAAGTCAGCCTTCTCACCACCAGTGTGCTGGCATGATGACGGTTTGTTAAACTAAGTATTAGTTGACATGGGGAGAGCAGGACAACTGCTACTAGCTGGTAGCTAAACTACTCAGGTTGGATGCGGCCGTTGGAACTTAAGTCCCACTTTCAATAAATATTTAGTTAGTTATACGCAGCAGAAGAAGGTTTGGGAGAAATGATCTGCTGGTCAGAGCACTTGTAGCTGGATGTAAACAGCTGAAGTTCAGTCTCAAGGTCCAGATGTGTCAGAGCAGGGACGTAAACCTCTGGATTTGTCTCCCTTACTGTGTGATCACAGGCTCCTACAACTGCATGTTTCGTTTTAAAATTGTATATGTTGGGGGTTGATTTGTCTTGTCTGTTATCTAAAACAGCCCATAAACAATGGCTATTTAGTCAATATCCCATTACTGGTATAGGTAGATATGCTTTGTTTCTAATTAAACATTCATTGAACACTGTTGCTTACCCCCCCAACAAATGGTGGACTTTCTAAGTTCATAATTGCTTTCACTAACGCTGCTACTTTCCTTCATAAGACTTAACATAAGACAGGAATTCACAACTAAAGAATAGTTTTAGTTGCAATGCCTAAAGCGATCTGCATCATGTATAGATTTTGGTTGTTAATGGCACTATGTGTGGTCTGTATAGTTTTTCCTGTCCTTGTTTACTCTTTTTTTTTCAAAATAAAATTTAAAGAGAAGAGTTTATTAGCTCCTGCTGCTTACTATGTACTTTAAGACATTATCCGCTGTTTGTGGCATTACAGTAATCTCTATAGGCATTAAGTAATCGATGTCACAAGCACAGGATTATAACCATGGCTCTGCAATTTACATAATAATACACCAAACTATGAAAAACTTGCATGGCAGTTTGTTACCAAAACAAACCCTTTAAAATGCTGAGATAAATTGTGGGATGAGTACCGCCAGAACCCTTGCTGCATAAGTACATATGCTTCATTTGAAATGTGCACATAGCCACAGCCACCTTTTTGTTAGTGGAACTACGAAGAGGCTTGATTCCAACCTGGAGGTGGGGTCAGACCATGGAGAAATGGGCCTTATTCTCTTCCTTCATTTCTTGCAGGCCCAAAGCTTTTGGGGAAGAGCAGAACAAAGCACAGGCAAGGTATTGGCTATATCATCCATTCTTTTTCCCCAGTCTTTACTGGGGCAGAAATACCGGTGTTTGTGTATGTACTCCATATACTCACATACTCTACACAGGCTGCAGCGTGACTAGAGCACTGGCTATCTGTGCGTTCGTCTCAGCATTTCGGGCTTGAATTAACAGGGAGGATAGAAGCCTATGAAATTGGGAGCTCTGAGTCAAGTTTGCCAGTTGGGTTCAATAAAGTGATTGGATTTCCTTGCCATATTTTGACTTGGGTTAAAAAGAGGCTTACGAACTAATCAAGGATGTCTTTTTACATGCACATCTGAGAAGATGCACTGTATATGCATAGTATACATCATCAAACCATAAAGTTGCCACGAATCTACCTTTGTGTTGCTTCACTGAGGTGCATAAGGATGCTTGTTATTTTACAGATGCAGAAGGACAGAAAACTTAAGAGGCTTTCTGTCGTCATAACTCTCATTGGCAAAGTTAAGGATCAGTTCATTCCAAGGCAGTTCGTTCCTCCTCTCCTTCCTTCCAGAGATAAGATAATCTTAATGACTTTTTGTTGTGATTGTAAATATTTATAGTGAACTGATGGGCTTTTTTTTGGCTCCTAGTGGTTCAGTAAGAATCTGGATACTATCTTCATGAATGCTCTATATGTAAATAAGGCAACCTATAGATAAAACACCGGTAGATGTCACTCAAGCATATGTGGAACAGACTGTGAATTTGTGTGACCAATAAAACTGAGCGTGCACATTGCAAATGGCCTCCGCTCTGCAGCTGCTCAGGTTGCTCAGCCTCCCATGGCTGTTGCTTTGGGCAGTGATCTACTGCTTTTGGTAGTAATCTGCTCACCAAGGCTTTGGGTCTGTGACCTACTACTACTGCCATAGGTACTACAGAGTGTTTGTATGTGTGCCCAAAGATACCTCGCATGGCTTTTCAATCTTTCCTTAACCTTCATTGCATTAATGTTCTTTCTAAATAGCTTTTGAGTACAACAGGACTGTAAGAACATTATGCATGAGTGTTGTGTTCTTGAGATAAATAGTCGAAGGTGGGAGAAGGAGAGGTCTTAGCTACTTGTTTGGCAGTGTTTCTGAAAAATAGAAAGTACCATGTATCCTTGGCACTTGGGTTTTGGGAAAGAAATACGCAGGTGTCAGATATTAAGTAGAAGAATATGTGAACTGGAAGGATGAGTAAAGTAGCTTAATGGTTTGGCGCTGCCTTCCATCATTTGGACTTGGTTTTGATTCTAAACCAGAATCGAGTTACCAAATATTGCAATAATCAAATGTCTGTAGAGGTCACTGTTAAAATGGTTTAAAATGTTCATTATAGCTCTTAGCGTGAGCGATAACATATCCCAAACCAATTTATAAATGTTCTCCCACACTTATATTATCAATAATTGATTCCACAGAGTAGGCTACAGGAGATGCAATTTACTAAAATCCCAGTCAAGTGTCAACAGGCTGACTGGTTCGTTTTATCATTATACCAGGAAACTTCAGCAGCTAATTGTAAAGGAAGTACAAAACGTGAGATCTTGCTTCATTATGTGAAAAAAAGCCTGTGATTTCAGGATGGAAAGAAAAGATTATTGCTTGGCATAATGTGATTTAAAAAAAAAAAACAAACCAAGAAGCTTTAAATCATCAAATTATCCATTTTAACAGGATTTGAATTAGTAGCTTATTTGGGTCATTACTTAAATCGAGAGTTTCTCTTTGGAGATAAGTCTTGCACTCTGAAGGGAAGGAGGGTACAAGTAGCAAAACTCTCACATTTGAGAAATTTTGCAGTTTCTCAAATGCAAAATGCTCACTGAATTATATTTACTTTTTTCTAACACCTTCCTTTATCTAAGCCTTCATTAGGAAGTTTTTCCCGATGTTGATTAGCCCTATCTCTTAAACTGTCCAACAACAAACAAGTAAAAGAAAATTTACACTCCTCTATCACAGAAGCATCTTTTGCATAGGAGCAGAAAACACCAAGATGCACAGCTTGTCACCCATCAGGTAGCAATGCAAAAGGATGGGAAACAGCCTTCAACCTCTCCCTCTCTGCACCTTCTCCCTCCTCCCTCCCCTCTACTGTAAATCCCTCCAGTGCAAAACCAAGGAGGCTTATGGTGGTGCTTGTGGGCAGCCATGTCGTGCCATCTACACCGTGCCAAGTTGCTCACTTGGGATCTCTTTGATCTTTTTCTGAACTTCTGGGTTTTTTCATGGTACAATGTTAGAGGATAGCTTTCAAAAGCATTGACAATACAGAGTGTGGCAATAAAAAAGGCCATAGAACTGTGAAATTCACCCTTCAGTACATACTCAGCTTTGTTTTGTGAGAACATGCACTGGTTTCAATTACTGTTATGTCAACACAGTCAGTTTATAGAAGAGAAGCGCTAATTTAGAATTTAAAAGAAAAAGGCACAATTAGTAACAACTGGTGGCATATCTTCCAGGAAAAAAAAATCATGCACTTGATTTCAATTTTAAACCCTCTGAATTGCATAGTAGATTGAAGGTGGTAGGGAGAGACACCTGTTCAAACCACATTAAAATTAGATGGAAGAGATCAATAGCAGAGACCAGGCTGGGTAAAATACATTTAGTAAGACAAAGTCCTCCTGTTGTCCCAGAGAGTCCATTTCAGCTTCGTATGGGTGGACTATGGCAGGAGATGTTAGTGAGATGGGCAGCCTGCCTTTGGGTTCATAGCTGCAGAAAACACTGCCCGCAGAGTGAAGACAGTGAAATGGCACAAACCCAACAAGAGCTTTCTAAAGCTGAAATTGATCTCAGCTCTGGGCTTAGGAGTTTTATATGGAGACTCAGAGCAAGGCAGGTATAGATGCCCTTGAAATCTAGAGAAACCCTGCCAGAGCACACCGTCTCCTGGGACGCGGGTGCACGGGACTACTGAAGGAGCTTCCAGCACAGCAACCTCATGTGTGCGATACCTGGGTGGCTGGCTGCCACCTCCATCTCTGCTTACCACCTCTGCTGGATGTTGGGGGCCTGGAGGTGATGTGCTGGGACAGAAGGCAGGGGTAAGGATATCTTTCGGATCCTGGCTGGAGGAGGAGTGTAGGAGTAGGAAGATGACTTTATAATTGCTTTTTTTTATCACTCTTTCTGACTATATTGACTTTATACTTGACACAGCTTTGGCTGGCAAGTGAGGCCCAGATACATTCAGAATTAGATATGACTGGGCTCATTCTTACATGAGAAGAAAATCATCGGTTGCTACAGAAACAGCTCCATATCAGTCTCGTGGGGCATCTTTGCATCTGGCTTTTTTTCCTTCTCTTTGCTAATCTGTAGATAAGAGTCAAAGCAAGTGCAGCACATCCCGCATCTATATAAAAGGTTGGAGGAACTCTGCAGAGAGCAAAGTGTGAAAGAACATCTCGTAGATAAGCTAAACTTAAATGAATGAGTTAATTTGCATTCCCCTACAATTTTTTTTTCTAGTTTTGCAACTCTCACTCAGTTAATTGAGGTGAAAATTAAATGACACCAGTCAGTAAATATTTTAAAGACCACCAACATCAAGGAAGAGAAAGGAGGTACTCAGAAAGGGAGTTACTAAGAAAAATTTAGGAAATGATCCGAGGGGCCAGTTAGAATCTCTGTTGAGAAAATTGCATATTGCAATGGAATAATAATCCAGACTCACTTTCAGGCAAGTTGTTTAACTTGCTAAATTAAGGAATTAGTTAAAAATAAGTATATATGATAGGTGAACAGGGACCGTTCTGCACACTTCAGACCAGCTCACCAGCCGGGTTTTTCAACTGGTTTTCTAAAACGTAATGAATTCTTGATGCTTAATAGATTAATATTTATTGAGTGAATCAATGCTTAATTTATTAAAAATTTCCCTTCCTTGTATTTTAATATGATTTATTACTCATCAGTGCTTCTTGCATTAATTAAAGATTGTGTTAATTTTGTGGAACTGAACATGATCTGCTGCAGGTTTGCTGCAGAGCCCTAATGCACAGTAGGGACTGTGCCTCTGGGTAGTACCAACGATAGAAAACTGCACGAGGTGGGAAGCCGGTATGAATCGCCAGTGGCCTCTTCCTGCCTTTGGGCTTTCAAATAGCCAGCAAAGTGAAAATGAAGATGCTGCCCCTTAAAGGGTAGGACAGGATTATAGCAGTAGAGATACTATGGTGATACAGGAAATCTTTCGGTTTGCCTCTTATAAATTATGGCTGATGCTGTGGAAATCATTTTAGTGATTCTCATGGAATGCCTTTTTGTCAACGTAGGTGAAATCCAGTCTTAGCGATATGGGAAACTGTCACCTCTCGTCCAACCAGGGATGATAGTCATTACATTTCAGTGCTCAGGTTGTAAGTAATTCTTGGGACAGTAGGCTGCCTGAAGATTGGGATAGTCCCAAGCATCTCTGCAGGGGCAGGTGCTTGAGAAGTGGAAAATTACTAAAGGCAGAACAAAAAAAGCCAGACATCTTGTGAGATGAGTCTTTCAAGAAATCTGTCAAAACAGGGAGAGGGTGATCATGCTGGAGGGGGGCAACAGCTGCAATTTGCATCTTTCAGCACTGAAGGGAGAAGCAAATATATAAAGCCCCACAGCCATGATACTTCTGATGCAATTATTTTATTAATCTTTGTGACACTTGTAATGTCTCTCTCTCTAAATTAAAATTCTACTGCTTTTAAAGCTACTCATAAGTGTGTCTGTATGTTTTTTAAAAAAATCCATCTAGTTACTAGACTGCTTGCATCCAGCTGAGCCCTGGAAACGGCAGAGAGCTAGCCTCTGAGACCTGAGAGCAGGCCTGAATTTCTGGAAAGTGATTGGATCCGTAATTGGTGCATTTTTGCATGTTTAAATGCATGATTCTAGAATACACTTTGCTGCTTCCTCCTCTCCAGGGCTTGGGTGAGTGTGCACAAACTTCCCTTGCTGAGCTAAATTAGAGAAACCTCTTCAAGGTCCGCTGAAGGTCAGAGCAGTGAAATTTTTTCTCTCTCAGTGCACTGGTCAGACAGTAACCACCGTGCTCCAGCCCGGAGCATTTGGGTGGAGCCAGTGCCAAAAACTTGGTGGCATTTCAAATCCCTTGCAGCAGTTAGGTGTTAGATGCAAAAGATCAGTGCTGCTCCACTTGAAGTCAGAGAAATAACTTGTGCTTAAAGTTCAACACAGACACAAAGATTTCCTGGGTCTGGAATTAATAAGTTTTTTCCAAGGCCAGCTTGAAGGCAATGTCCAAACAGGAAAGAAGCTACAAACTGAACATTTGACTTGTAATAATTTCTTTTTATTTCCCATTTTGTTAGCCTACTTTGTTTTCCTCCAGTATCAAGTTAAACTATTTAGGTTTTTATTTAATGTTTATTTTTACCCTAGTTAATAGACTCAAGTCAGGACCACGAGCCAGTTGGGCTACATGCCTTTCCCTCTATTCCAGGTCTCTACATTTTGCAACCTTCTTTCACACAGGATATTTATATTCCACCTTTTTTCCCAGTAGAGAAGCTTTCACAGAGTATAGGCTTTGGATATATATTTTCTGCTCTAGCTGTTCATTAGATATACAGCATTTGGAGTTCCGGTTGTGCTGAGAAATGTAAGCAAAGCTTTTGGCCCAGTGGGTGCTAAGCCCTGGCATTTCATAGCTTTATATATGAATCAGGATTAAGGCACAGGATCTATAACGAATTTAGCTCATTAGGAAATGTTCCATCTTATGGCTCCCACTGGGGAGGCGGGTCCTCTGCTTACACTATTGCTTACTTTGCTTTATTGCTCCCTGGGAAAGGAGGGTGGGGTGAGCAGACCCCAGCAGAGTAGGGACAGCATTCCTGAATGGTTCTTGCGGAGGTGACACAAGGCAGCAGCAGGGTCTTCTGCTCCCTTTTACAATTACCCTGGCACTCCTGGAAAAAGGCTTGGCATAGGCTTGCCTTAGTATTTGATAACAAAGCAAATGTGATCAAGCACACCGCTAAGGTCATACTCAGAACGACTTGTCAGAGTTAAGAGAACAGGAGTACCTATGAAAGCAGACAGGAATGGGTTTTGTCACAAATATGATTTGCGTTGTACAAGAGTTGAGGTACTGAACGCCAGGAAGGATTTCAGAAAATGTGTTTTTTCAGCCTGACACCCCACTCAGCTTCCCAGTAGGCCACATTCACTGTTGGGCATATAGCTCAAGTATATTCAGTGGATGATCAACTGTGTCCATAGCCAGTGAAGCTTTACTTACAGAGAAATGATAGGCTTGGAAAGGAGTTTCATCAGTCATAAT
>NW_008824287.1:352821-417386 GCF_000699105.1 Pygoscelis adeliae | reverse complement strand
CGTTCACGGTAGGGAATACCAAGTCAATGTTTCCTCCTCAAGGACTTTTAGCTGTCACCCAGGGAATACAGTGAATGCAGTGATGAGAATTAGATTAGAAAAAGATCAATAGGGCTGACAATAAATGAAAGTAACACAGACATTGTTGAGCAGATTAGGAGAGAGAAATTAAACTTGACAGTATAATCATCAATGCCAGCTAGACACACTAATGTTGGGCAAAGTTAGGGAGAAGACAGTAAGTTAGGAAGTGCTATGGAGAAGAGGCAGGAACAGTCTGTTTGTGAGATGGGGAAAGCCCTGCTGGTGATGGAAAGCTCTCAGCTCACAGAAAGGTTGAAAAGGATGATAATAGTCCAGGAGCACAAGAATTTCAGTAGCAGGCCACAGGGAGGCAATGGTGGGGAGGCCACCTAAGGCTGGGAACATGGACTAGGCAACAGCCTTGGCTACATGTTACAGGGGAAAGGGAACTTTGGATGCACCCCACCATCATCAAGCCATTGGTGGGATAGCTTGTTCCAGGCAAAAAAAAATTCCTAACCTTCTTCTAGTACAGATTGGTTTACCCTGTGAAGGTTTGCAGCCCTTCCAGAAACCACTCTTCCGTTTAAATTTAATTATTTGCCATTACAACTGCCTGTATTTTGCTATCTGTACAAATACCCAGCGATGATCAAGTCTGGCAAGCTTTTGGGGTGAGGGATATCTGGTGGCAATGAGATCCATGGGCTGACTGCGCTCAGCATGAAAAGAAGCTTTCCTTTTATCAGTCTTGAGTTTGTCTAGATCCTCTTACACGTCTTTGAAAGGTTCACCCCAAGGCGATATAGTTGTGTTTGATCACATACAGGCTATGAGTCAATGACTGATATGAATAAAGGACTTAGAATTTCTTGTCTTGGTTCCTTGTCTTCTTCCCTGTGGAATCAGAAATCACTTTTATAAATATATCGGTCCATCTGTGCTTCTAGCTATCCATTTCAAGTATATGTTCCAAAAAAGAAATAGTAACACTTTATAAGTGCAAATAAAAACACATTAAAAGGACTGAGCAAGGGGGTTTTTTTCTTCCTCATAAAGTACATGTGGATCCCATCCAAAAGAGTTACTGTGAGCCATGTAACTTGTAATTAATTCTGCTATAAATGTCAGAACACTTACTTTGCAGGTCTAAGCTGACCCACTAAAATTAGTCCCCTTTTAACAATTTCTTTTATAATTTGTTTTTCAGCAGAAACGGCAGCTTGACCTCCTGACAATAACCAGCCCTGGTAAGTGAGCTCTGCTGCATGGCTCTCTCCTTTTTCTTAAAGAGATGGTTGTCTAAATGTGTTTTTTCCCCTGTCTCCGACATGCAAAATGAAAAACACTGTTCCCCAGAAAATCTTTCACGTAATAACAAGTGACAGCTATATTGTGCTTGGCAAAGCCCCGGGCAGTTATCCGTTCACAGAGCTGCCTCTTCAGACCTTTACTCTATGAATTTGAGTGCTGATATTTCTTTAAGCCTCCTGGGGTTACAGTTAGCGGTATGTCTGCAGGGCAGATGCCCTCGAATTCACAATGTGTGTTCAAGTATCACAGAAATGCAAGTTGGACTTTCCTTGGTGGCAAACGTGAGCAGTTCAGGGAGAAAGGAGACAGTGGCCCTCTGTGTGCGTGGTGGGAGACAGGAGGTCCAGGCTTAGGTCTGGAGAACCGCAAAATAGGTCAGAAAATATTTAGCTAAAATTAAAATGCTCTAAATGATCTGCTTCATAACGGCTTTTGTCATTTGCCTATTGAGGAGATAAACCAAAACGTGTTACACGGGGAAAGTGTTGGGCTCTTTGGCATAGTGAATTTTGAAGGTCTCAGCACCGTGATTGAAATGCAGGTCGTTTGGATAGTGCTTCTCTTTGATCTCAGCTCTTAAGGCTGGGTGGCTTTTAATTTATTGCTATTTTTCTGGCTCAGTTTCTTTCCGTTAGCTGCTACAGAAGTTTGCTGCCCACCAGCTTCAGATGTACACCGTGCTTGAACGGTGCTACCTTTTGGTTAACTTTTTCAATTTTTCAGATGTATGTACGTATTAAGCTTTCAGTTTGGCTTTAACTGGGACTAATGAGTTCTGGCTTTAACTGGGAATAATGTGTTAGCGAAATGAACAGGTGTTATGGGAAGTGAACAAAATGTGACACACATTTGCTTGGATAACAATTTTGCATCAATAATTGTTCTGACACTCTAAATGTAGATATCATCTGTGACATGGTTTCTCCTTCACTAACCTTGTTAAAATAATAAGAATTAAAATAAGGAGGAGGAACACTTTGTTGGGACAGATGTTTGAGGCTATTGGCAATTGCATCACATTTTTGCATGTTCACTTTTCATGCAGTTTGCAATTATGTTAATGTATGCTCGGGGCACTTGCTGATAAAAGCAACAATACAGTGTGATACAGCCATTGTCACTATTCTGACTGTAACTTCAAGGACAAACATGGCACATTTTTCATTTTTCGTATCTTCAGCATTCCCTATTTCTAGAGGAAAAAGAAAAATATCTCTGAAGGTCTTAATCATAATAAACACTCAGATCTTGGATAAGGGCACCAAAGTCCACATACTTTTTTTTAATAAGAGAAAAGGAGGCTTGGGGACCAGAATAACTTAATATGAGACTTTTCTGTAAAACCAATTTATGATACCTTCCTCATAATTTCAGATACAGTATTCACTGGAACAATGAAAGGGTTGACTAAGTTGAGTTTATGCATAGATGTGATCACAGTAAGTAGCTATCGCTTCAGATCTCTCAGTTTAATACAGCAATCTACTAAATCAACACAGCAATTAGTTGGAAGGATCAAAATAGCTAAATACTAAACCAGCTTTCAATAACTGCACAGGTAGACATACTGCACTAAAAGGGGGGAAAAAAGCTTTCCATAACATGCATTTTTTCTGAAATGCAAGTTTTACCCTTTGACATTTAGCCAGAAATCTATGATAATTGGCTACATAGGGGAAAAAAAATAATATTTGTGCCATGGTTATATAACTGAGTGATTACTGTTCTGCTTTCAGTAAAGGCATTTTGAAAAGAAGCCTGTTGCTGGATCAGGCCAAACTTACTTGAGAGCCTAAAGCTGAGATTTTTCAAAGAGGCTGAAAGAGTTAGGCACTTAATTCCTAGTAGGATTGGAAAACATCAACCTGTGGATTAAAGGGTCTAGTTTGGGCCTTACAAATACCAAAAAAAAAAAAAAAAAAATCATAGTCTTGAGGCTTTTATCTATCTTCGGAGACTGCAACTTTTAAATATTTCATTCTGTGGGTCCTAGCTCTAAGATCTGACAACAACCACCTGCTTTTACAAAGTCATGATATTGTTTATGTTGGCTAAGATCAGCCATAATCACTGTCATCCCTTAATTTACTGATTCAAATTAGGGACTGGGCTATTTATTTGCAGCTGTTAATCCTTTGGGAGTTGTTCCTGTTCTCCACCTTGTCGCAGGCAGGCAGCCTTCATTTGTGGTGGAGGTCACTCAGCCTTATTTATAGTATGAAAGTCCTCCATGTCTCACAAGCGGTATCAGCCACCAAAGCCTTATTGCTTAATTGTAAGAACAGACAAAGGACTTCAAAACCAGAGGTCACCTCTGTGATTTGCACTTTTGTCATGACAAATACCATCTTTCTTTTGTGTGTGTGTGAAATTCTCAGACCAGTTTTTGTACGTTTAGTCAAGAATAGCTTGGTGATCCCTTGCAAGTATTACAACAGCTCTTCTCCCTGTGCCACTAAAAAAATTTCCAAAAATTGATCAGCCAATTAATGAGATTAATTGCAAGGTAAAATAATGCCATTAACGTCAATAAAGAGCTGTTGAGACACAAGTGCCAAAACATTCAAAAGAGAGTTTGTGGGATCACAGAAACCTTAACGTTACCTCGTGCAGTCGCGCTATTTCCCCTGGCCGTGGTTGTTGCACGATTCCCCAGGAATCACGGATGGGTAGGAAGCAGTGCTTATTCCTCATGCCCTGAATCCCCACCCTGCCCACGCTGTGCTGAGCCCACGCTGTGAGGGCGACCCGCTGCTGCCTCTTGCCTTACTCCAGATGCTTGACTTAAAAGCACATTTGTATGTTAAATTGAACAGGTATAGCTCATTAATATGTAACCTGGACTGAGGGCACTCTGGAAAAAAATGGGGAAGAAAAAATAAAAAGGAGAAGGAAGAAAAGCAGAGGGTGAGAGCTGCAGCTCCAGCTACAGATTCTGTATGCAACATACAGCACCCCTAAGAAAACAGCTATGGAAAGCTCCACAATGTGCCCCAAACTGGAGGAAGTCTTTGCTTTGCTGTGGGTCTCCAGAAACAGCCAGACACAAATGATGCATAAGCTGGGAGCGAGCCAGACTCCCTCATGCTCAAATATATTCCTTTGAAGTAACCGACACCCATGTAAAATGTGGAGAGGAGTTCACTGCTCTGCCTTACTGCTGAGTAGCTGGAGGAATGTTAAGTTAAATTTATCAATGCTCTCGCCACACTCCTTTCTTCTTGCCCCTTGACATGTGAGTTACAATTAGACTGTAACGCGCTGTACGGTTCAGGGTGCCGGAGTCGGAGCTGATGTGCGCAGTGGGGCGGGGGAAAGATGTTAAAAATTCATTAGTAGCTGGCAGGGACGTGTTGGCAGGGAGTGGGACATAATGAGGTTTAAGTTTTGGTAATTTAAATTTTCTTTAAACTTAGTTTTACCTCTGAATTTGATCCAAAACATTTCCTTAACACTTCCTCTAGTTGACTTTGGGTTTTAGAACCAAATCTTCAGGTGGTTTAATTTGGCCTGGCTGCACAAAGGAGCTGAGGATCTGCCCTTAATTTCTACATGATCAAGTTCTAGTAATGCTTTGAACATGCACCATACAATCACATCACATTTTGTGGTAACCACTCAATAGTTGCAAATAAGATATCCCTGTTTCCATAGCTTTTCCATGGAGACAAAGCTTTTTGCATCTCCTGTGTTTACAATAATAATGCAGCTTTCCAATTTCTCTTCTCAGTAAGGTAAGTTCATCTCCCACTGAAGTATTTTTTAATTATTGATACCATAAATGGAAGTGTGTTGGAAACTATTGGCTTTGAAAATAGCTAACATGTGATATTATCCAAGAACCATCAGGAAAATTCTTTTGAAATTCTCTTTGATTCAGCCGTCCTCAGGGCTTTATCCTTCTCTACCGGTCTCTCTACTGCCAATTTAAAATAACATTCTCTTGAAATCAGTGCAATGTTAGGAGAAATTCATCAGCACCGTAGGTGCATGTTTCCCAGATGTATATAAACGTACTACATTTGGCAGCAGTAAATTGATTGCATTTAAAAAACCTGGGGTAGTTGAATATTCCATAGTGCCCAGCTTGGCTACAGCATGGAATATAAAGTATTTTGAGTTTCTTTCAGCTCTGTTTTAGGTGAAATAAAGTAAGAGCTGACTCCATAATTCCTGCCTTTTGATTTACTCAGATTTTCCTCTGACCACATTAGAGGTTTACATGCAGGGACGGAGTAAGATATTCCTAA
The DNA here is from genome assembly GCF_000699105.1 of Pygoscelis adeliae. Taxonomy (NCBI): domain Eukaryota; kingdom Metazoa; phylum Chordata; class Aves; order Sphenisciformes; family Spheniscidae; genus Pygoscelis; species Pygoscelis adeliae. Next base: position 411,798 of record NW_008824287.1, on the reverse strand, counting down.
TCTCTGTGGAGCAGCACTAAGATTTGATCAGAAATGTTAATGAATTTGTGTGTGCTTCCCCCTAATAGTCAAGCTCTTACACTTTCAAACAGGGAAAAAAGATTGATTTTAAAAGTATTTATCAGACCGATCTATGTGGTGAAATATTCTCTCCCCCCCCCTTTAATATCGTCAGTGCTGCATGCTCTAAAAATGTCTCCATTTCATAAATTTGTGATACACTGCTCCACTGAATTCTTTTAAGGTGGCTTTAGTTTCTGCCATACATATTTTACTGCCTTAAATTATAGATATAGGAGTGTTGCCTAGTTAATTTCCTCTGGTTAGGAAAATATATTTCTACTCTCCTGGCATTGCATAAAGTGATATGTGGGATTTGCTGTATTTTTTAGCTGATTTAAGTTTTGCATTTCTACATATTACTGCTTATGAGATCTCACATAAAACCATGTAAAGGAAGGAGAAGTTTTATAGTATATTTGAAAGTTTCATTTAACTATAAATTCCACCACTAAGCCCCCCTACAAGACTTTTCCATTACCTTCCTGGATAGTCTGGCTATCTACTTCTTTCTAATTGAAGCATGAAAATAAAATGAACTCAAAGTCATGAAGCTATAAGACAGGTATTAGTAAAAATGATACAGAGTAATAAAATGTGACAGAAAGTTGTTTGCTGCTAAAACTCGGGTACTATTTTTGCTAGTCCTTATTAATTAATAGTACATTGATTTTGGACTAAGTATGTGTCAAGGGATAGCATCTGAGTTTTTAAACAGCCTAACATAATTACTGTTCGTGTTTGTTAGTGAAGCCTCACATGCTATTTTATTTGGAAAGGTGGTGGAGAAAATAAATTACTTACCTTTCCAGTAATAATTGAGTCTTTTAATGCTCAGTGATGGATAGGAGTGAAACTATTTCTCATATCACTAAGACACTGGATGTTAATCCACCCATTTGCCCACAATAATGTAAAATAACTTGTGGAGACAGTACCTCCTTGCTCAGGAAGGCAATAGACCCCAAATGGTTTATTTGAACCCACAGTACAAGAATTTCTTTACCATACAAAAAAAATATATATGCTGAAGTCTCAGCTCAAAGTGAAATTCCAGTGTTGTCAGTCTTAGCTGAACCCTAAAACTACAGGATGAAGTTTCTTCTAGACTTGATGAAACTTTAGCAAGATGAAGTACTAACAGAGAGCAGAGAGAAAACATGAACTTTTTTTTTTTCGTGCCACTAGGTTGGTTTCAGCTGTCCTGAGGCTAATTAGGAAATTTGACTGTATCCAATTCCTCATCTTCACTGTATCTGAAGAGCTGTAAGGATTTCCATTTGCTGTGATAAGGAGAAGTAATAATGTTGCTTGTAATCACTTATTCGTGCAGATCAGTACCCTTCTAATTCTTACTTATACCTCTCCATTTGCCAGAATAACAACTGCAGAGGTGCTACATACTCATGGAATGGTGTTGCTGTTCCCACTGTCTTTTCCCTGCACAGGCAGTCTTCGCTCACACACAACATGTCCCAAGAGAATAAGTCCACCCTGATCTTTCTGCCTCTCCCCTGACCTATCCCCATCTGTCTCCCCAAATACCATCTATATCCATCTCAAATATCAGTTTTGAAAACTACTGAAGTGACACTTTTCTGATCCAGTAATGAAACCAGAATTTTTTCCATTTAGTTGCAAAATATTTACTTTTAGGAAGGTTGTTTCATCCCCACCTTTGCATTTAAAAAAATTGACCTTTTTTGGATGCATGTAGAATAAGTGATATTTGCGAAGTCAAAATAAGACTGCAGAGAAGATATTCTAAAGGCTAATCCATTACTTTTGAAGAAAAATATCAAGCTTTTCCACAATACCTTATTATTATTCTGGGTCACCATGATGTTTCCATGCACCTTGGCATGTCCCTTTAATTGGATCCTTACATAGGAAGGTCCAGCATAGTTGCATTGAAAGCTGACATTTCTAACTAACTGACCTTTTCAGGCCCAGTGATACTCCTATAATGATTATCCTCTAGCATTGTTTGGACACAATACCACATACTTCACAGCACATAAAGAATATGTTCTTTGAGAACTATTCAAAATGCCCAATCTCAAGTTAGCAAAATGAGAAAATTGGGTGCAAACATTCATCAGAGTGTTATTGTGCAGGTATCGATTTGAATGCCCTTTCATTTCTCTGGGAAAAAGTGTTGTATTATAGAGCTCTAAATTAACTTCTGTTCTGGTTTTTTTTTTTCCTCAGTACGTATAAAAAGGTCAAATTCATTCATAAGGCTGAATAGATTTGCAGGATATAAGCAATAAGATAGCAATCAACCTTCAAATAACCTTTAAAGAGACAGTATCTTTTCTTATGAACAGTAATTGATCTGCTCATTAAGTCACTGCATACTCTTTGGGGCTCACCTAGGCAAAAATGTATAAGACCTGTGACAAAAGGATGTCAGCTAGAACAAACCAGGAATAAATCCTCATGTGGAAATACAAATATTTTACGGGTTTTGGAGGGTATAACGTTGATGAAAGGATTGACATTGCAATGCGAATTCCTTGACTTGACTGTCATAAGGCTGAGTGAAAAAGACATAGAAAAGACCTCGAAGTGTGAATTTGGTATTAGTGAGGACGATGATAGCATGTTCACACATGCCCAACACCTGAATACATCTTCAACTTCCCTTCTGAATTTAGTGGCTAATATGGGAGGGTGATCATTGCAGTTTGCCTCCGGTCGGTGTATGTATAGGGGGGGTGTACGTATAGGGGAACTTCTGCAAGGGAGCCTGCTACACTTCGCGTCTGGCTTGCCACTGTGTATTGCAGTCCCTCTTTTAAGAAAAGCCAGATTGCCAAGTAATGGCTTTCTTTGCACCATGAGTGCTTTTTGCATGTATGAGGGGCTAATCACCTCTGCCTATGCAGAAAGAAAACCTGCGTCCAGCTCGCTGTAGTGTCGATTCCCCGACTACAGCCTGCTGTAACCTTCACACGATCCTGGGCTGTGTCTCTGCAGCTCTTCTTTTTTTTTCTGCTGGAAATTTTTTCAAGGAAGCACTATTTAGACAGAGACTCGCTTAAAGAACTGGGATTGTTGATTTAAGATACCAATCGGAAGATTAGTGTTCTGTCCATGTCCGTATTTCATTTCTGCATGTAAACCCATGTTATGTTTTTAGTATTATTTTTATGAATTGCACATACGCTGAGGACTATCTGTGCATAATTGATTACAAGGAGTTGTCTTGGTTTTTATCTTTGATCAGAATTTTCAGAAGCAGCAAGTATCCCAGGTGACAAGGCTTTTTATGTTGTAAATGTTTGCACATAATGCTTTCTATTTTACTTCACAATGTGCAGAATGAGTGTCTGGCTGATTTAGAGAGAGTGAAAATGAGCAATTCTGTGCACAGGTGTATTGTGCTCCTTCTCTTTTTGCGTAAGCTTGAGGAAAACTTAAAATAATCTCTTTTTTCCCCTCAAAAAAAACCCACTCTTTCTTGAGTATCAGATTTTTTTAGGGAGAATGGAAAGCTTCTTCCTTTTTAATGAAATTTTAATTTGCAAGGGCATCTGTATGGAAACAGTCTTTTAGGAATATTTTTTTTTGTTTAATTCTCTGCTGAGTGACCTGAACAAGAGTTAGTGAAAATCAGTGTATTAAATATCTAGAAGACAGCAGAGGATTATATTGACACTACAAAATGGAGTACAGTGCAGAAATGCATGAGCTAGCAGAGACCTGAATAGCAGAGCTGTGCAGCTCGCAGCAGACTCACCAGTGTGGGTCCAGATGCCAACAAGCCATGTTATCTGGGTGCTATGCCGAAGATAAATAAGCCTTGACTCTTTTTCTTTTCTTTTTTTTTTTTTTTTTTTTTTTTAACTGGCTTTAGGGTGCTGTCGTTCCAGTGCTGCTGAATTGCACCTGGACCTGAACCTTTGCTTGTGACTTTTTTTTAACCTAGATGGGCACATACAGCCAACTGTGCTTCATTTCTGTTTTAGTAGCACCCATGTACCCCAGTCCACAAGGATGCCATTGTGCTGGATGCACAGTGTGACACCAAGCTGCCCCTGAATAGTTGGGGACTTAAATAGATAATGCAAGGGGCAGTGGGCAGGAAACATGGAAAAAGAATGTCAAAAATAAAAGATGATTTTAATAGAACTGCATTTTATTTTTGAGAAGCTGCCCACTACTGTCTTTGTTCTTCTAGACTCCTGGTCCCTCTTTGCTACCCCTTTCCCTTAATCTCCGGTGTAACAGCAAATGGCAAAACAGTGATGATTATACAGCTACAATGGATGGGACTGAGGAATAGGGGAGCTGGAACTGCACAAAGGACTTTTCCTTAGCTCATTTGTTTCTAAGAATTGTCAGTGGTCTCATTTTTTTGGTATGCAGAACATTTTCTGTTAAAGCAGTCAGCCAAGGTCACTGGGAAACCCACAAGAAAGGATAACCTAGAGCCTTTATTATTATTTTGAGCTTGTAACTTGAAGGCACAAAGGAATTTTTAGGAGAGATTTGAATGGGGAAGGTGTGATGGTTTTGTGGATTCAGACTGAAAGTGCAGGATAGCCCATGGTGGAAAAGCGACTTGTTCATCACACAGCTCAGTGCAGTATTGGAGGGAGTTACCTGAGATGCTGCTAAATGAGATAACGTGAGTACTGTTAGGCAGTAGTATCACTGCAGTGTCCTTAAAAAGCAGGTTAAAGGAAGGTGAAATACTGTTTTAACACCACTGTCTGCTTCTGACGTTGCAGCTAGCTGTGGTATCTGTACAAGATGCTGCACTGGACCATGTAGATGTTGTGAGTGCCAGGACAGAGAGTGCCGGCAGAGGAGCAAGGCACAGGAGGGGAAGGGACACAAGGCAGTATGGGGTAAGGGCTGCAGTGGGGCCTGGGGAGGGCAACATAAACCGTAAAGTTGTATTTGCTGGGACATACGAATCAAAATGAAAATAAGTGTGTTCGAAATATCTAGGAGACAGCAGGTGATTATATTATTCTTGATGTTTTTATTATATTACCTGCCCTGTTACACAGCTGCATCCATTGTCCTTATCCTCTGGGGACTACTGGAAGGAAGAATCATCTGTGGAGACCCCGATTTTCCTGCCCATACTCAGGGCAGTCTCAGAGCTGCTGTCATCCCCTGTGCTAACCCCGCCTGCTTGCTGTTCCTCCCAGGAACTGTGAGGGTGCAGAGCCCGTGGCTGGATGCAAAAAGAATCCTCATCTGGTCACTTTGACCTGCTGCAAATTTGCTTTGGGATCTGATCCAGAGCACTTAAGTTGCCTCTTACTTGGTCCAAACCCCTAATTGTTATCAAAGATTTGACAAACCTGACACCAAGAGCAAGTTCATGCACTGCATTAGCATGTGATCCTGAACTGAAACCCCCCACTCCAGTGGATGGGCTTGAATTTTGTTATTCAAGCATTAAAATAGCCTTCTCTAGACAAGAAAAAAATCCTAAATGGTCTAGTTTGAGTACCTGGGGCAGCTGTTTTGGGCTCTGCGCTGGGCCACCGCCAGTAGCACGGCCAAGCAAGATGTTTCCATGCCTCTGCCCCCCCTGCAACCAGGCACGGTGATCACCTCTGCCGTAGTGTTGGCTTTCACACCGGCAGCGTGGACACTTGTGGCATCTCAACAAATGCCTCCTGAAGCAGGAGCCATGGTGCTGTGTGCGTTTGTACCTAGCTCAAATAGAGATGCTATATAATAGCGCTGCTACTAATAAATATAAACCGTATAGATGTCAGGTTGCCCTGAGAATGTATTCTCCCCACAAACCAGGTGGCTCTACTGCGGTGCTCAGGAATTAACTGCAGGAGTATTACTCTCTTAAGGCTTTGTGTTATAGTTCTGTTTTCTTCACCTTTAACCCCACAATGGATTATGACCATACTTTCTCTTATAACTAAATGCTCTTCTGTCCTTTGACAAAACAGATTTGTGTCTTTTCATAGCTTTCTGTAGAGGGCTAATAATACATGGGAAAGCTTTACTGCCCACAGGAGACTTTGCCTGGCCGTAATAATAAGAAATGCTGTTGAAAAGTCATGATCAATGTTAATTCAGTTATTTTTCATTTTCTTTTTTTATAATGAAATCTTCTACTTTGTGCATTTTATCCAGTGCTACCCCATGAATTGCTCGTTGGAGAGAGGGGTCATTGGTTATAAAAATGAGTTCTTGTTGTTTGTCCTCATACAAAAGTAACTGCAATACTTTGAAATGATGAATTTAAAGGAGAAAAAAAAGTGGAATCTCAGATGTACAAAAGATGTAAATATTGTTTTCCAGGTTTTATGGTTCCCAGATGCCTCTTCTAATTGCATAGCTAACCCTGAGTTTATTAAGTTATTTTCCAGAGTCAAACTCATTTGTAAACACGTCAGAATAAAAACTAAATTTAAAAAAAACAAAACCTTTGGATTAGAATTCTGGAGTGATAAACAAACTAATTTGGAATGTATTTGCATGTAATTTACATGTGCCAAAATAGGATTGCATGTGGATTGTAAATACAGTTTTTGAATCTATTTAACATTACAGAATAGCACAGAAAAAATTAATTGTAGCTTAAAAAAAAAAGGTTAAAATAATAAAAAGATGGCTTAAAATGGCCCATGTTTGAATGTGATTCAATGTGCAGAAACTGGTGAGGAGAGATAAGCACGCAGAGAAAGCTGTAAATTCTAGCAGCAACATCTGTAGTAGTTAGAACACTATGTTTTATAGCAATCCCTTACCTCCCCCCATGGACATTACTATGGCATGCAGTATATTTATTATTCACTTTCTGCAAGAGATGTCTTCATAGCACAGCCTTAAAAATAAGGTCTGTTTCCTTTCTTTTAACATTCAGACTTGTTCAAAGATAATGCCGTCAGCTTCCATTTGAAGTATCTTGCCCAGTTTGGCCTGTACACTTTGGCAGAAGATAACAATTTATAATTATCCTGCTTATTACAGTGGTACCAAAGGACCAATCAGCAGGTAAATCCTCCACTTTGCTAGGTACAGTCTCCATCTGGAGGAGACCTGTTGGTCACTGGTGCCTGCAAATCTTCCAACCTGAGTAGACAAGGCAACTTTAGAGAGGGAGGAGAAGGTGATGCAAGCCGGTGAGCAGCATTGCTGATGTGACTTGTAGAGTGATGCTGAAGGGAGGGGACACTGAGGGATGGAGAGGCTTGGAGCAATGACCACATGGAGCTGGCAAGGTCTTGTCAGGAGTGTCGCAGGTGCTCGGGGTGCAAGAAGATTCACGTGCTGGTTATTTCTGTTGTTGCACTTGCCAGAAGGAGGCTTTGACTGAATCCTCCACATTTTTTCCACCCAAATTACTATATGTCAGGAGGCAGGATGGAGGATACCATCTATGCCTGCTGCTTCAGAAATATGCAGGACAGAGGGGAACATCATCTGTGGAGATCTGAGGTAGAAGGAGTGACATCAGCCATGACAGGTAGCAGGTCTTGCTTTGGCTAGTGTAGGCTCCTGCTGTCAATGCTGAAATGTATTCTGGGCCTTGGGATTAAAGCAACCATGGTTTTGAGGGAAGAGAAAATGCTCTTTGGATAGAAAGGGATTGAGTAAATCCAAATGTAAGGACTGAACTTAGTAGTACTGAAATGCATTGCTGGAGTTATAGGGGAAAGGATGCTTTATTTACTGTAAAAAAAAAAAAAAAGTAATGCATGTTTTCAGGTTTGTCTTCAAATACCAAGGAATATCCTTTTCTCTGTTCATAGCCTAGCAGCCTGGAGTTTAAAAATGGCAGCAAAGTGGTCCTGCAATATTTGATGTAACAGGGTCTGTAGAGCTCATCAGAGTTGAATCTCACTTGTTTTCAGACTTTGCTGAGAATAAGTAAAGATGTAAGGATTTCTCCTCTGAATCCTGTGATTTTTTTTTTCCTACATTGTCTTAATTTCATACATTGTCTTTACTTTTTAGACAAGGTGGAGAAAAAAAAATAGGAGTGGAGGGAGGAAAAGCAAACTTCTTGGGGTAGGAGACAGAGGTTTGTCGTGTATTTGCTGCTCAGCATTTTGCTTGAGTACCACGGAAGAATATTTATTATCAAGGAGGACCAGGTGTCAGGAACCTTTCCATAATTTTTTCAGGTCATAATACTTCTATTTCAATGTGCAGATAAATGTCTCTAAATATTTTCTTGTACTTCATATCATTTCATCCCTAGAAGAAATTAATCGTAGCTTTTAAAAAAGGTTTTATTTCCCATTTGGCTATGAGCCATTTTGTATATCTGCTTTAAATGTTAATTATTAATTAGTATATAATCTATTTAAGTCTCTTTAGTTGTCCATTTCTTCTTCTTCCAAGGCAGCTGGATGAAACAAGAAAGATAAGATACATCATTATATAGGTGATAAATTAGCCTCTTATCCCAGGAGAAGACAGTTTCTCAACACCAAAGTTGAGATATACCAGGGTCTGGAGTGGGGAAGCCTCCCGGCTTCTGTCCACTTGGTGTTTGATACGTAGTGTGACTCTACTAAGATGGCTTTTATAATGAAATCATTGGTAGTAGTGGAGCATCACTCCCGTAACTTCCATTCTACCAGAGCTATTGTTGCTGGTGAATGACTCCGGTCACGAGTGGTGTTCCCCAGGGCTCAGTATTGGGGCCAGTTCTGTTTAATATCTTTATCAATGATCTGGATGAGGGGATTGAGTGCACCCTCAGTAAGTTTGCAGACGACACCAAGTTGGGCGGCAGTGTTGATCTGCTCGAGGGTAGGAAGGCTCTGCAGAGGGACCTGGACAGGCTGGATCGATGGGCCAAGGCCAACTGTATGAGATTCAACAAGGCCAAGTGCCGGGTCCTGCACTTCGGCCACAACAACCCCATGCAGCGCTACAGGCTTGGGGAAGAGTGGCTGGAAAGCTGCCTGGCGGAAAAGGACCTGGGGGTGTTGGTCGACAGCCGGCTGAACATGAGCCGGCAGTGTGCCCAGGCGGCCAAGAAGGCCAATGGCATCCTGGCCTGTATCAGAAATAGTGTGGCCAGCAGGAGCAGGGAAGTGATCGTGCCCCTGTACTCAGCACTGGTGAGGCCGCACCTCGAATACTGTGTTCAGTTTTGGGCCCCTCACTACAAGAAGGATGTTGAGATGTTGGAACGTGTCCAGAGAAGGGCAACGAGGCTGGTGAGGGGTCTGGAGAACAAGCCTTATGAGGAGCGGCTGAGGGAGCTGGGGTTGTTTAGCCTGGAGAAAAGGAGGCTGAGGGGAGACCTCATTGCTCTCTACAACTACCTGAAAGGAGGTTGTAGCGAGGTGGGTGTCGGTCTCTTCTCCCAAGTAACTGGTGAAAGGACGAGAGGAAATGGCCTCAAGTTGCGCCAGGGGAGGTTTAGATTGGATGTGAGGAAAAATTTCTTTACTGAAAGAGTAGTTAAACATTGGAACAGGCTGCCCAGGGAAGTGGTTGAGTCCCCATCCCTGGAAGTATTTAAAAAACGGGTAGATGAGGCGCTTAGGGACATGGTTTAGTGGGCATGGTGTTGTTGGGTTGATGGTTGGACTCGATGATCTTGGAGGTCTCTTCCAACCTTAATGATTCTATGATTCTATGATTCTATGACTTAGTGGGAGGTTGGTGGTAGGTTAAGTGGTTTTAAGTTGCATTTGAAAGTGAGGTTAGAACAATAGCAGGTGATATTAAAAAAAAAAAGTAAAATCCAACAAGTAATAAAAAGCTTTTGCACATATCCCAAGTGAAGGAAATCCCTTATATGAAGATCAGTGAAGCTGCTGCATTAGTTATGTCTTGCAAAATCTGCTGACTGAATTTACTGTTTGGCAGGGGGGGTTATGTATCTTTATACAAATGAATGGCTTCTTGACAGAAAATATGTCATGGCTACCTTTATCAACTGAGTCCTGAAGATGAAATGTGAGGCTGGCAATTAGCACCAATGACCAGCTGTGAAAACAGGAGTTTCTCTCATTTATTTTTATTCTTGTTCAAATATTTACATATTTTCTCTCTGACTTATTGCAAACTTTATTATAATTTTCAACAGCAGACACTTTAGATTAAAATTTTGTATATTTGTGTATTTAGCTCTTTCTTTATTTCCCAAATTAAATGCAAAAAAGAGCCCTTGTTTATATGAACAGTATATATGGACTTATCTATAGGAACAGTTGAAAAGCTGGGCATTAAATTGCATAGCTCATCAGTCTAGCTTCAAACCTTACCCAGCAAACAGCTGAATGACTTCGGAAATCTGCAGTGTGTTCCTGAAACTTTAAATTATACCATTGTGTTGCCTGATGCAGCTTAGTGGTTCACAGATCAATGGCTGGTGAAGCCAGAACAATTTCTCTTGCATTTTATCTGTATCTGTTGTTCATAGATGATCAGTTCCAGAAAGAAACACTGTGTCCGTGCTGATATCGCCTCCAAAAAGTTCCCTCACTGGAGCACAGACACCCAGTCCAGTTCAGATGCACGTGCAAATGCTGTAGAGTTAAATTACAGATATGTTTGTAATACTGCCAATAATATGGCCTGATTTCTTTTATTGTAACTCAAGCTGTCCTGTGCTGTTGTGACATTGCTAAGAAACACGGAGAAGACAGACACAACTGAACTTTTGTTCTCTCCAGGACTTGGGCAGGCAGCTCAGGCAGATGGTCCATTTGGGATCCGGAGCCAGAATACTGCATGGTCCTGATTTCCTTAAAATGTGGCTGGCAAGAGTGATGTTCATCTGTGATGGACTTACCTTGGATGATGAAATCCAGAAAGCAAGTCACTGCTCCCAGGATTATATTTCATTATATGGAAGCTAAAAACTCCTTAAGATAAATGGATGCACTGCCCCAAATTTCTATGCAGTAGTATTGACCTAGCTTTCACCCCTCAGGAGTGACATCTTAGAGTCATTGCAAATGTCTGCTCAGAGAACAAAAGCAGTCAAAAATGCAAACGGGGTATTTGAGAATATTAGGGAAACTAAAGGACAAATTAGATGTAGCAATACACTGGTCTCAAAATAGGTGGCAGAAGTGAACGACAACGAGGATGATCAGTAAAATGGCTTCCATCTGAAAAGAAATCAAGTAGAAATGTGATTTTTCTGTAGGAACTGCCACTAGTGTAAATGGAGCTTGAACTGAATTTCTAAAGTTCATGGGATTTTTTTCATAGTTAAAAAATGCTGCAGCCACTGCTGCATAGCTGTATTTTGACCCACATGACGATGGATAAATACAGCAATAAATACAAGTTACTACTGGCCCGGGGATCATAACAAGTTCATATTCATTAAGGGTGAAGAGAAGACGATTGCAACCTGTACTATGGTTTGCTTGAGAAGGACTAAATTCCCACAGCTGTAGAAATTTCTTAGCAAATATTTGAACAGAAAATGTGCTTTTTTTCTTCTTTTTTTTTCTTTAAAGAACATTTTTATCTCCAAACCCACATGCTTTGACGTGAAAGAAAATAACTTTAGCTAGAAATCCATCCTGGTTCAGTGATACAATGAAGAGAGCATTAAAAAGTAAAACTCAACTATTTATCACTAATGGGAATAGGACATAAATAACTATCAAATATAAACAGAAGGAGAAAAAAAGAAGAAAAAAAAAAGGAAACAAAAGACATGAAAGAAAATCCACAGGGGCAAAACTAAAAGTTCTAGTTTTAGTATATTTGCTAGGATCTCTTTTATTCTAAACAGACTAAAACTCTACAGGTTTTAGTTCGTAGTGATGATGCAGAAAAGGCAGATGTGTTCAGTAAGAGTTTCTTTTGGTTTCTGTCACCTTGGGATGAAATGCTTTCAAGTCCAGTAATAACTGAAAAGGATGTTGTTCTAATCTCCGTTAGGGATAAACACTCTTAAATCAGCAGATTGAGACAGACATTTCTTGTACAGGAGTCCTAGAGGAGCTGGGATCAGCTCAGACCCAGTGCCATTGCTAATGAATGTATCTTGGAACTTGGGGGATGCCATTTTATTGTGCAAATACTCAAAAAGGCAACTAGTGAGACTCAGGTTAGCACAGACTGGTATTTTGACAACAACCCCCATGAAACTAATTAAAAGACTGATGGAGGTTCAGTTAGCAAAAGTTAAACACTAATGAAAGGCAGTCAGCGTTTCATGAGAAGGAGGATTTGTCAAAGAATTCATCTCAGCCTTTGAGTATGTTATATATTTGGCTGATAAAGTTAGCTGCATAATCTTTTTCAGGTGTTTGATTTAGAACCTTACAACTTTTTAGAAATATAGAACGTATTAAATAGGTTAAAGATCAGTCAACTGACACATCTCACAAATCACTCATCATGGGGGAATCTCACTTGAATAGGGCTCTTTTTAATGGGTTTCTTTTCACGGTAGTGGGCCCAATGCTATTTCTAATGGTGATTTGTCGGTGATGAAAACATCACTGTTGAGTGGTAAAGAAAGATGTAGAGAGGTTAGTCATACAGTGCAACCTTGATCTCTTGATGGGCTGGATCCATTCACACAATACGCATTTCAATATAGCAAAAAACAGATTTCTGCTTCTTAAAACCAGGAATGCAGCCGAAGCCTGCTTAATGGAGCAGCGCTGACAAAGAATTTGGGATTGTGTTTGTCAAGTAATTAAACTGGATGTTTAATTGGCCTGGAAAGGTATATACCCAAACCAAGAATATTTTTTTTCTGAATATATACAGGGAAGTAGAATGGCTCAGAATGTCAAAACTACATCTCAAAATATTTTATATCTCAGCATGTGCTATTCTGGTATCCACAAAGAAAAGGCACTGAAGTATCGGGGAGTTGAGAAAACATTTTAAAATATAAGACTTTAAACTCTGTTTGGCTCACCAAAAGTGAGACAGGGAGGTGATGTGATAAGCATTTGAAGGTAGGCTCTGAGTCTACTGATAGCATGTGCGTGTTTGTTTTTTAATACAGACAACTGATCCAAATTACTTTTTTACTCATATGTGATTTATCTTTTGTATAGCAGCCTTTCGTGCATGTACGTGTTCATATCTGCATAAATGAGAGCTACACTCAAAGGCTTTAATGAAAATTATGTCCCTGTGTACACACAAAATAAGAGGTCAATTTACAAGCAAGAACATATTTACAGCAAAGAACTGTCAAAAGATATTTTGTGTATCTCTCATAATCCGGACCAGAATCCCATGGCAACAGGCAAAGGTCTTTTGTACAGCATGATATGGACTTCAAAGTGTACTATTTATGGTAATATTAACTACACTGGATGGTGCATGAGCTGGACTGGTGTTCTCCAAGGCTGGCTGAAATGATATGAACTTGCTTACTATGAAGGGATGAAATCATTGCTTGCCTGAGTTTAGATTCAAGTAGGTAAATAATTTACAGCTTTGTTTTGCTCTGAATCTCTCTATAATGCTCAGACGCTGTCGAAACGGGCAGAGTATCAGAGATAGATTTCTGGGAAGATCTGCCCTTTAGTCAAAGGAGATAAACATATCTGAGCGTTACCAGGGCATGATCAAAGTGAAGAGTTATTATGCCAGTAGAGAGCAGTATAGTTAGAAAAGCTACCAAGCAGAAGTGATAACAGTCAGAGTTTAATAGAATACGTGAAGTTTTACTGTAGTTTCAACACAAGAGCAGAGCTCAGAAGTAAGCTCTCAAATACTCAGTATATTTTTTCCTGACTTTTAGGTGACCAATTACGCTATGTAAGCTAGTAAAAATATTTCATGCTGTGTTAAGCAAGGAAGACATAAACAAGAGAGCAACATGGGAGTAAAGCATAATAATTTGTCTGCTGAAGTACTGTGAAGTTAATAGCACTATATGGACAAATGAGAAGATGCACAGAAAACAAAAAATGGCTGGATCAGGCATAGCATTGAGCAGTCTACCAAAAATGACATTTCTGTTGCACTCCCTTCCTCTTCCACTTTGAACAAAGTGTCCAATGTGATGAACTACAGCTGGAAATATTTGGGCTACGTTGCAATGTCCCAGAAAAGAAAAAGCTCTTGAAAGCACGCAGAATAAGGAGCGAACAGAGCAGGCATGCTTCTGAAACAAAACCATATTGCTCTTATTTCAGAGTCACAGTGGAACTGTGACAGCATCTCACAAAAGTTAAAGATCAAACCAGAAGTGGGGAGCTCACATTGCAAAACCAATAACATGGAAGAAAAATAGCTTGCATGAAGTTGAACGTTACTTTGCTGCTTTACAGGACCTTTTTATCTGGGTGGTTGGAAGTTTGTGTTTCCCCTTAACAAGACAAAAGAATTTAATGGCTTTATATTGTTTGGAGTTGAGTGAGTGCCTGCAGGCTTGCTTGATGAGAAAAGTGACACCCTGAGGAAACACACAGCAAATTGCAAACAAAATCCTTATTAGTAGTGGCAGTTACCTCCTGGAGTAGGATTGATTTGGAATCCCTGTAAGGATAGTGCTCTCCTCGCTCAGCCAACTTGACAAATAAGAGCGTTTCTTAGGAGTTCATATTCAAGTTGTGCTGGTGGTAATAGAATTTAAGTTTCAGATTCAAAACAATTAAAGCAAGGTACTGAATGTCACTGTGCCTGAGAGATTAATTTTAAAAGTTACACGTACACCCCTTTTCTATTGCAAATGCAATAAAAAAAAGCTGCTGCTTCTGCTCATCCTTAGAGTGGTTATGAAGAGCAACCAGGATTCAAAGATTTGGGATGCCCCCAAAGAATGACAGCATTCACTGTGGGGATCCATCTTTTATCTCAGCTCAGAAACCCAGAAGATAATTTTGATGCATCCTCTGCTATGTTCTGGAATGTGACAGGAGGACATAGAGATAGTCTGGACTATTTGACAACAGCAATGTGAAGCAGCAGACATGTTATTTTGGAACCTTTTTTCCTAAAAAAAAAAATATTATTTTTCATATGTAAGCAGTGTAATAACAGTGTTGACAGGAATCAAAACAATCTGCAGTATTTGTTTCGTTTCCCATCAGCCACTACTTACGTCACTGCAACAGGAAGTGAAAAATACCAAAATGTTCATTCCTCTTTGCCCCATACAACTAAAATATCTGAAAACATTTACTCTGAGCATGCAAAGAGGCTCTGGAGTGGAGACAACTGAGAGAAATACTCGGATCTAATCCCAACTCATGTCGCTCAAGCTCTGTTTACATTAGCAAATTGTATGGACTGATAGAAGTGGATTTTTGGAGCAGAACAGTTGGCACTGAAGACATCATACCTATTCTATACATTTCTGAGGTTTTTACATTGGACCAGCTCTAGTCTGCTCCTGTGACTTGAACGCCTGTTGGTGGTTGGAGCACATCTTCTAATTTAATTTCATCTGAGGGGAATCCATTTTGTGTGTTCCAGGTTTGCTCGGTGATGTGAACCAAAGCATGAGAAGTGCAGATAATCAGGAGACTGGCTTCAAAACTTAAAATGCTTAGGATGTCATATGGAGGAAGTAAACATCTCGTTAACTTACTAGTTGTCAAACATGTTTCTCCCAAATTCCTTTTTAATTCAGGGCACCACCAAAATGCTCTCAAATTGAATTGGTTTTGGTATTGTTTAATTTAGTGAGAGAAAAATCACTGTTAACAAAGTAAAATAACAGCTGTTATTGTAATGCATCATGTGGAAAGGCAAGCATCTAAGTATTTGCTATTTGATGTTTTGAACAATATTTAGTAGTTGTTATCTCTATCGCTGGAAGGTTGGACTTCTGCACTTGATAAACAAAATGGTGTTGATCTTCACATGCGAAACCATTCAGAAATGCTATTAATACATCTGTCAATTAAATATGTGCTCAAGTCCTGAATTTTTTACCTTGAAGTATATTTTACCATTTTAAAAGAGCCATTAATAATCAGAAAAGACCAACGATACCAGAATTATGAGCTCACTAGCCTTCTAAGAATTCACATATTGCTATCCTGCAATTTGGCTGCAAGTCTTGAAAGTTGCATGCAATATTCAAGGCTTCAGCCTGCCATGAGATCTGTCAGGCGTATAAGTAGGTATTCTACAGTATCTGCTTACATTGCACCTCATGTATGGTAATAGCCTGTTGGGGGGGGATTCTTGAGCATCTAGAAACAGACTCCCCTCTTAAAACTGGCAAAACAAGATTCTAAGTCTTTTTTTCAGTTTTCTGATTTGAATTAATATTGCACTAGGATATGCTGTATTTTCTATAGCCCAGGAGGAAAACCCTGAAGTATTGTCACATTTCATACATCAGGGCTTGATACACAGGGTGTCCCAGCACACTATAGTATTCCATTATCAAACGCATTTTTCTTCTCAGGAAACGATTGACATTGATTGTGGTGCTGGAAATGAGGCAGTAGGTTAGCTGGTCGCCAGTCTGTTGCTCTAATGATAATGCTTTGTTTTTGAGGAAGTCTCAGTAATCAATTGATCTCACTTCAAGAAGGATTCTATAAGTATCATTGATAGTATCTTTTATGGATTTTTTTCTTTCTTCTATGCGAATTATTTTTAGAGGTTTCCCTTTTATGAAGCACTTTTTTCCCTTCTCCCCTCGAACTTCTATGACTTCTTACTGAACAGTATGAAAGTATTTTTTAATTTGCCTGCAATGGGGGAAACAGTCAAAAATTTGATCAGGGAGTGGATTGAATACAATGAAAAGGGGTTTTTATGCTGTGTTATTCATTCATCTGTTTAGTTTTGATTCCTTAAATGGTCTGTAAGGAGCGAATCTATTTGATAGAAGTCTGAAGTAAAGCCAAATAAGAGACTGATCTACCCCAGAAATACTACTCTGTTTAGCAGATTTGTTTGTACGACTTCTCACTTGGTAGCAGTCATTTCCTAGTTAGTATAAACATGGTCCACCTTCCAGGGTTACTCTTTGTTTGTATAAGGACTCTAGTCTTTTACACACTAGATATCAGCTTTAAGAGCGTGAAGACCTTATTCAATGACACAACAAAGTCATTACCTTCTGGAAAAGCTGGTACATTAAAAATGTCTGAGAACATTTCTTCAGTTTCATCACAGCCTTGGTCTTTTCTTCTCAGTGGCAGACTTGAAAAACTTGACAGGGTAACCTAACACTTCCAGAACGGTGTTAGAAGAAAGATGCTCCTGTACATAAGAAGTAGAAATAACATTACATAAACTGTTCTTCATATCCATAAGTCTTTCGGGGTCTGGGTTATTCTTTGAATTTTAATGGAGAGTATGCTGAATGCTGACAAACAATTATTGCTAGCTTTGTAATGTCTTTTCCGGGCTCTATTTGTACAGTGTGCCCTCTATTTCTTTTCTTGTATGTGAATGAATTTGCAGAAAGCCAGGTAGACCAGAAATTTCCAGCAGTGGCGTTGGGTGTGTTCATGCCCAGAACAGACACAACAAGGCCCTGGCAGGCCAAGCTGTGTCCCAATGTGACCCAACTCTTCCCCTGAAGGAGAAAAGCTAGAGGAGGAAGAGGGCAATCCGGTCTTTATGCCCGTTCAGTGCCCGGCCTTCTCCCCCCGAGGCTGTCAGCAAGGGTGTTAATTAGTGTCAATTGTGACAGGGAGGAATGGGACCGGTGCCACAAATGCATTTGCTAAACTAGTCTGCCAGCAAACAGTGCAGATGGACATGACTTTCATTCACCACCAACTTGGGCTGTGATGTAATGGCAGACCCAAAGGTAAAAATTGTCTAATTTATTGTTATTCTCTGTGGACTCTGCACTCCTTCCATACTCTTTTGTTTCAAAAGAAATACTGGAAGGCTGCAGTTCAAATGTTTCATTTTCCAATTTTAGTTCTTTCCCTCCCTGTGGTAGACTGCTCTGTAATAATTCGATATTGATGAGGATATTTTCTCAAAGGCATCTGAGGCTTCTTTTTTTCGGGGATCAAAGGAAGGAATAATCTGAATTTTTGCAAATGGATACATGACAACATTGATGTCATATCTTCAGTGAATTGCAGAGTTAATATGCTTCATCTGCTCCAGAGGCTATTCTAATACTAATGTGCTTTTACGCCTTAAAAAAGTCCGTGACCCAAATACAAATAGGAAATACAGTATGATTTTACCATTTAGTTGTTGAGAGATGCAAGGTTTTCTGGCCTACCCTGGATGTTCATGTCCTAGTTTAGCTTCACTCTTGTCCATTTTTTTCTTGTCACTGTTTTCAGCAGTCTCTGGCATTATCGTTTCAATCCATTGATTCTTTGGCTCTGGGATCACCAGATACTAAGGTCTCATTTGTACTCCTCTCCACCTGTTTGAATGGCAATCAGAGACCCCAGCTGCCAAGCTCTGCAATATTTTGCTCAGTTGAGGATTGGGGTTGGCATCAATGCAGATTTCATTTAGTTATGCTGGCAGCTTTCACACTACCACTGGGCTTGCTATATGTGCAGACACAAGTGTTTTGGTCACTTATTATTTTTACATAGTCTAAAAACGTGTAAAAAATGTGCCCAGGCAAGTTGTTCCTTCATCCAAATTTACTTTATTAAACAGGCATGCCATTTTCAAGGTGGAGGCATGCAATTGCGCTCTTCACTTGGCATCACGTTCTCGTGCTGGCGGAGATGTTTGTGCTGCCCTTGGCACTCCTCCTCTATGTTTTTCTCTATCACTCTTGGGGTGGCTTTGGCAGCTGCGCTGGCCAGATGCAAAGCTCTCGCCTCTTTTTCAGCAGAGGCATGTGAGGTCTGTGTAAAAAGCTTTCTGGCAGAGACTCTGCATTTTGCCTGGCTCTGCTTTGCTTCCCCAAGATCTGCTCTTCATCCTATAGGTACTATCTTCTGACCCACAAACAAGCATGAGGAATTCAGTTGTGCGGGGTGGGTGTTTGGAGAGAAAGCGGCTTACCTAAGGCACACAAAAAGCCCTATTAGTGCCTGTGTCTGCTCCATTTCCGATGTATAAACAGTCACTTTGACATTTAATGAATTGTCATCTGATATGTTGGAAGCACAGCAATACCATGCACCCCTTTAGAACAAGCGGTTCTGTTAGCAGAAAGATTAATAATGCCTGCTTGCAAGTATGGATTTTCTGATGTTTAATAAGTAGTGAGCTCATACTACAAATTTTCCCCCGATGAAGACATTTTAACAGTCTCTCTCCTTGAATGGTCTGCCTGTTTTCATAAAAAGTGAAGGAACTTCTTATTTTGCAGGCTACTACACTTTGTCTAATAGCTTGAAATTGTTCAACAGGTTCAAGAGTTACTGTAAGCATGCATACCCTAGGCAAAAAAAAAAAGGAGACACAGTTTTCCTTAATCTGTTGAAATAGCCAGGACAAATTCAAGTAGGAATGTTATTACTGACCTCTGCCAAGCTGACATTGTCCTGGAGCGTTTGTGCTGGCAACAAGCAATACGCTTCAATAATTTCTCTCCAATGTTTGTCCAATTATCGTTAAGTGTTCCTTTTGTTAACAAATAATAAAGATCCACCTTTGATTTTGACCAAGTTAGTGAATTTGGTAGCCTAACACTTTACTTCAGGATATTTTAGTTAAATAACCAGGAAAAATTCTGGCTTCAGTTACTGTACTTGTAGGACAGAATAGTTAAATCTTATGCTCCCATTAGATTTCTGGACTTAAAACATTCATATGTAGAGCCACAAAACAGTGGCAAAGGAGATATAACTGGCCAGCAGGTCCCTTAGCTTCTCATGGGGAGAGCATCTGGAAAAGTGGGGAATATTCTGTGAGCCTGATGGTTATTTCTCTTTTGAGCATGAGAAATACTTGATGGTTGTTCTCTTCAGTCTGTAAAATGACTTGCTGTTTTGACACTTGGGATTTGGGTTGTTGGAAATCTTTTCATGTTAAAGTTGGTTATTCACAAATGCTAATGGTAGTAATATTAGCAGTATACTTTGTAACTTGTCAGTTTATAATCTCAGTCTTTGTGTAAGAATCAGGTTTCATTTTTTCACGTCTTATGATTAACAGGCAGAGATACATGATGCGTATGATGTGATTCAGTGTCAGACTCTGGAATAGACTGTGGGAGTCACAGCCTCTGTCCTGGGCCTCTACCTAGTAAACTGCCACAGAAGTATGTTTCTGCTCTTTCCAGTTCCATTTTTCTAAATATTTTTGCTCCACCTTACCCGTTGCGTTTTTATAGTTGCAGACATTTATAAGGTGCCCATCACAGAAGCATTCAAGTGTCACAACATTAAATGAAAAGCAAAACCTTAACTCTAAATAAATAGTGCATACTCAACACTGTCTGCTTTACCTGTAAAACTGTTGCTCACACTGAAGTTTTGATGTCAAATTGTTTGATTTTTCTCAAGAATATTCCTGAGGGAATCACTACTGCTGTCATAGAAAAGCCAGATCTAAGATGCTTCATCTAATGAAAACACACAGCGAGGATGTTCGTGTTCTGATGGACCGTTAGGTGGAGCACTGTGTCTAGAGACCTTCACCAGTAATGTGAAGCCAGAAGGCTGCCACTGAGGATACTGGGCACTTGGGATGGTGATCAAGGAATATTTCAGTTAGGTCAATAGTTTTACCGTATATAAAGATCACAAGAAAATCGAGCCATTGTGTTTGATGTTCTGAGGTTGTTGAGTTGCTAGATCACCAAGGACTTCAGAGTTAATAACCAGCACTTCAGTTTGCACCTGGAACGAGGCTGGCAGTCAGCAGGAGCCCAAGAGCAGGTGCAATATGCTCTTGTCCATTTACTCATCCTCTATGGCAGGCAGCCACGTCCTGCACCAGCTGAAGCTGCCAGATGTCCTTCGGGTCAGTCCCACATCACGCGCATTGCAGCAGTCAAGAGTTTTACTTGCTGTTTGCTTTTGTTGACTGTTCCTGCCAAAGTCACTACCTTAGCCTGTCAGTATAAAACTCCCAGTACAATTCTGCATGCCTCCTGGGGAATACCCTTGGGATGAAGGGGACCTGTTTTGAGGTGGAAGTCTCCTATTGCATGTTAAATTTTTAGTTTTCTCCATCTGATCAGATAGCACATTAGCTATCATTGACCTCTTTTCAGATTATTATCTTTAGTGAATCAGTTGCTCATCCTGCATTTTATCCATAGGAACAGTAAATTTCCCTTTATCAAGAAATTCCCTTAAGTGCCTTAAAAGTGCTATGTTACATTTTGTGATTATTAACTTTTTATCATCTTTATTCTTAAACACCAAACTCAGTAGTGCTCCCTTTCAAGCTGAATTGGCAGAACTTGGTGTACGATATACTACTGTCATTCAGTTCAGGCTTTTTCTCTAATGGCAGCAGTTAACTGAAGTAACATTTCAGCTCCAGCTGACTGTAAGCGTAGGTTATAATCTGAGACGACTTCTGATTGTGGTGTTTGCCTGCTTCATGAGACAGTGAAGAACATCAAATACGTCTTCATAAACGTCATAAATTCTTATTTACAATTCTAATTGAGATACATGTTTAAAATTTTTGTGAGTAGGAAGCAGTATTGATCACCGGTTGACATTTTTAAGAAAAAATACTACTGCAAAATGAAATCATTCACTCTCCTTAGGCCACGCAAATTGAAGTAGTGTTTGTTTATAAGAAACAAAGGAAAGACTGGAGATTATCTGGTGACCAATTTCATATTCATATTTCATGGTTTTTGCAATTTTTGTCACAGTAATCCTGTATATCCTGATTTCTAATGATTTGCCTTTTTTGTTTTGACTGTTTTTCAAATTGTTATTAAAAGGGTGGAGTTAAGGTTGCTTTATCATATGCCTGTATAATCCTCTTTTAGCCACATCCTTAACTTGGTTTTTCTGGGCTTTTATTGCTTGGTTTTGGGGTGGGTTTTTGGTTTTGTGGTTTTGGGGTTTTTTTTTAATTGTTTGGGGGTTTGGTTTGGTTTGCTGGGGTTTTTTTAATGGCTAAGCAAATTCTTGCAGGGTTTTTTTGTTTGCCCTTAATTTGCCGATATATACTCTTAAACTCTACTGTTTTTTTCTCTATGAGAATATGAAGTGCTTGCTCTCATGGCAACAATGCCCCTTTTCCTGTAGTCTCAGGTTGAAAGTGTAACAAGCTTGAGTGTATTTGTTTGTACTTTAATAATATGCACATCCCCTATGTGCCTATGCTGCTGTTTCCCTGATGGTAACCAAGAGTGCTGTGAATCCTTATTCACCAATCTTTCTCTTCTCTTAAATGTCATAGCTGTCAGCAAAGGAGTGATGTAAAAAATATTAGAACAACATTTTCTAGATTCTTCTGTGATCTGCTGTTACTTTCTCTCATGCAGCAAGTGATGGGACTCATTCAGCAGGGACAGATTAGAAAATGATAGCAGCTGAGTAAATCTGACTCATAGAATTAAATATCATGGATCTAATGGGCTTGTGCCAAACTTTCCCACTGGATTTAATGTAAGGCTCTGACCCTCGTGGTATTACAAAAGTGGGTCAAATTTTCTGTGCTTATACAGTAGGTCTTTTGACATTTTGCCAACACCAGTATGCACTATCAAAGGTTTTATCATCAGCTGCCAAAGAGATAACTACAAGTTTTGAATTCCAATATAGAGTGTAATTGAATGGACTGTGTCTCAAGAAAATAACAGAGGAGGAATGGAGAACAGTGAGTGTTACGTGTCTGTGTTGCCATGAGGAAATTTGGCTCTGAGGCTCCGCGGGAGACTAGATGGCGAAGTTGACAACATCAGAAAGAAGAGAATTTTATCCTTGCACATTGGAAGACATTTCAGTGCCCCTCTCAGACCTCTGCAACCACCAGTTCAAGGCTGTTCTGTTGTGTCCAGAAGGTGCAGGTGGGCTACACTAGAAACATGGTTCATGGCTCAAAAGAGAGCTTTTCTTCTCTGTTTTCTCCCCTTAAGTACTAGCAGCCTAGTCCTGATCTTGACCATTCATCTCTCACTTTTACTCTCCTAATTTTAATACAAAAATTTTGCGATCGTTCTGTTTCTTTCCTTTTTATTGGTTGTTTGCAGCCCTCAGTCCTGAAGACCCATGTCGTGGTTTAACCTCAGTCGGCAGCTAAGCACCACGCAGCCGCTCGCTCACTCCCCCACCCGGTGGGATGGGGGAGAGAATTGGAAGAGCACAAGTGAGAAAAACTCGTGGGTTGAGATAAAAACAGTTTAATAATTGAAATAAAATTATAATAATAATATGATGATAATAATAATAATAATACACAAAGCAAGTGATGCACAGTACAATTGCTCACCACCCGCCGACCGATGCCCAGCCAGTCCCCGAGCAGCGGCCCCCCCGGCCAGCTTCCCCCAGTTTATGTACTGAGCATGACGTCACATGGTATGGAATGTCCCTTTGGCCAGTTTGGCTGTGCCCCCTCCCAGCTTCTTTGTGCACCTGCAGCCTTCTCAGTCAGTAGAGCATGGAAAACTAGAAAGTCCTTGGCTAGTGTAAGCATTACCTAGCAACAACTAAAACATCGGTGCCTTATCAATTTTGTTTCCATCCTAAATCCAAAACACAGCACTGTACCAGCTACTAGGAAAGAAATTAACTCTGTCCCTGCTGAAACCAGGACAACCCGATGCCCATTTTTCTCAAAGTAATAATGGTTCTCTTCTCCACAACCCCTCTCGTGAGGTAGAGCTGATGAAATTTTTATTGGTGCAGTCTACATTTCATCTGACTGTGAGTCTGTAGCTTTGCATCTTTTCCATCTTGCCCACTTTGCTCTGCCATGGGGGTTCCACAAGTTGGTGAACCTGGAGTTCTCAACACAGTCACTTTTTCTCCTTCCTATATTAGTGGCATGACAGCTTGTCATCACAGAAGTATTTATAGTGTTGCTTACTGCTTCACAGCCTTAGGTGGGGGATAGGAGAACTGAGAGCTAAGGACAAACCAGTGTTGGATGTCCATCATCCACAGCAGGTCTCAGTTCATCCAAGACAATGGTGAAGCAATGCCAGAGGTACAGGGCAGCTTAATGGTGTGACAGCCAATGTTGTAATTGCAGAAGCTTGACTTTTGTCCAAAATGAAACAAAATCGAGTCTTCTAAAACGGTGATAATCCTCCTTATATTACCGGGGTGATACTGGAGGGGATCATTTGTCTGTGAGTGTGCTGTGTAACCTCAGACTGGTTGCATGTCAGCCTCCCTTGCAGTTCTTATAACTCTTAATTCTGGCAGCACAGAAGTTAATAGTTTAGGAAAATTTGCTTTTTTTGTAATTAAGTCTGTAGAAGGTAGAAATCAACAGTACAGTGCGTTTTCCCAGCAGAGACCGTAAATTAATTAGGAGCAATTTGCTGTCAGAAACAATTTCCATAATTTTAAGTAAAAAAGCAGAAACCCCATTTTTATCCTGAAGTGATTTAACTCCTGTGAAGATGAATTATGTGAAATTGTGATTTACCTGCTCCTGGCTCCTGGTACCCAAGACGATGTGGATGACAATCCAGGTGGTGGTTACTACTGCTGGGGAAGAATTTCTGAGAGTGATGCCTTCTCCCCCCGCCGTTCATATCTTGACCTTTTCATAACAGAATTGTCTTTGACACTTGCAAATTCCTGTCAGGAGATAATGAACAAATTGCAGTGCTAATCGAACACAGGCCTTTTCTAGGCTTTTGCCTGATAGTCACGCAGCAAAGGTCACAGTCTAACTAATGAGGGCTTTGGGTGATACCTACATAATATGTGGGCTTTTCTGAAAGGCCAAAATTTATGGGTGCCACTTGGGGACAATTCAGCTATCACAAGCATCTTAGAAGTACAGGAAGGGATGATCCATCCATCACTAAAGCCCCGTTATTGGACTTAAACACTCAGCCTCATATGCATAATTGCCAGACCTTGGGCTCCTCAAAAGGCCTCAGTGTCATTATGATAGATCCTCCTCCCTGTTTACCTAGAAGAATGAACATGAGATGGTCCATTGTGGCATTTAGTATTTCAGCCCATCAGGATTTTAGGGTGATTTGCAGATATCAAGTCACTGGGATGCTGATTTAAGTGAAGGCAACATTTGAGAATCATAAATTTGTCCTATGAAGTCTATTATGTGGATACCTTTCTGCAGCTGATAAGCAGTAAAAAATTTACTGCTTCACACTTGCATTTTCTCCTTTTTTTTTGTGGCCTTTTCAGGTGCAAATATATTTATTAATCCTTTCTTTCATTGCTGATGTACAATTAAAGCAGTCTGACCTCTAGCTGCCAAAGGTTTCACCAAAATACATTTTAGAAACTTTGGCTTCTAGAGGATAAAATCTGCTGTATCATTAGTTCTTGCTTTAAAGTGACACGTACACTTTATTAAAACTGTTTCCAAATATGTAGGAATTATAGGCTAGAGATGAAAAGGCACTGGAAGATAAATTAGGGTACTGTCCTGAAAATCTGCAAGTTACCTGCAGAATATTAAACCAGCCTGGAGAACGGTAATGCAGCAATGGTGCTCAACTACTTCCTCAGTGCGCTAGCACCAGATTGCAATCTAAGCAATTACATTTGGGCTGGTCTCAATCCGTTTCCACTGCATACAGTCTGATGCCGTTTCCCCTCATAAAAAGGTCTGTAGGATTGCCATGTGCAGTTCAACAGCTGCTGCGTTTCAGTGGTGGGTGAAGCGATCCCTATGTATAGTTGATGTATCAGTTTGGCTCGCACTCTCGGATGCTGTGGGATGTAAGGTGTGACATAAATGGATGTTATATAAATATTTTTGAGTTCTAGAAATACAGGCTATAGCAAATTCTTGAATCAGAATTGACAGTGTAATCAGAATCTACATTTCACACTACAGGGATGGCACCTTGTGCAATACAGTCTGCTAAGTATCACTCAGCATTACTGTACACTTCCAGATCTTCAGAGGAATTATGAGATTTGAGTTTTGTTAAAGTCTGTGTATTCTTTTTCTTTCATATTTATTTAAAAATAGCTCCCCTCCCATTAAATGATTAACTTGAAACTGTCTGTTTGCTTACTGGCAGATTCAAAAACACCCCTAGCTGAGGATTTCTGTTTCAGCAGTGCAGTACTTGCTAAATGTCTGGGTACCTCTTAGCTCATAGAACTGCTGAAAGGCAATGAAGAAACCCCCTCCTGGTCATCCACTTAATGCACTAATGTATTTTTAAATGAGCTTGTAAGTCCTATTTGTGTGTGTGTATTTAAGAATATGTTTGGAAATTAGTGCTCATTTGAACTCGGAGTCTGAGACAGTGACATGAGACATCTCTTTCAAACTAGCACCACCATGTGTGTCAAATGCCAGCTCCAGGAAACTTGGGACACACCGGCCCATGCAGTGGGAAGCACCTTGTGTAACAGGGTTTGAATGTTGCCATCAAGACCAAAAGCTGAATGACTGCAGGGCTTATCTGTCCTTAAAGTTTTGTTTTGGGTCGGGGTTTTTTGTCATTCAGCATAAGGTGCCTAAAGTCAGTGAGTTTTTGTTTTGAGTCACTTTGCAATCTCCCCTCCAAGTAAATCCTACGGCCATTGCTCTTCCTGCTCACAGTGACAGCACCTAAAAGACCAGATGTAACATTTGTTGAATGATGGGCATGTCTGGGTTGTAGCAGCAGGTATGAGGAAAAGATCAGAGATATTTTTGCGCTTTGCTTCACTAATATCTTCTACTTTGTGGAACCTTGCACTTTTGAGGGAAATTGCCTGCCACGGACTATGCAGCCCACTTCAAAACACAGTCAGCTCTTTTCCATACAACATCTAGCATAAACCCTCGTAATTCCTGTTGTATGTATAACTTGCCCTGAGTCAGACAGAATCAGCTGCTATTTTGGCAAGGTGTACACTGGCCATCACATGATCTTGTTTGGAAATAAATATATAAAAACAACATGAAAGCATGAAAAATCTGTGCATATGTCACACACAGCATGGGTGCATTAGCTCTGACAAAGCCTCTTCAAGAACATACATTTTCAAAAAATGTAGATAAACAGTGTTGGGCACGTAACACATTGATGATTATACTTTGGACCACTTAGGCATTGCTTAGATATAATCTCGCTAGCTCTTCAAAGCATTCAGCTAGTCTGCCTTCTTATGAGATCCTTCAATGTGTTTAAAATCCTTTGCTCTTGCCAGTCATGAAAAAAACAGTTTAATAGGAAAATCTCCCTCATCGGCATCTAGCCTCCACTTCAAGGTCTTCTTTTCAGTCTTCCAAGTGTATGTACTACTCTAGAGCTGCTCTTAGATTAACAACTTTTGGTTTTAATCTGAATTTCCAGCTAGAGGTTTCTTCAGCTAGAACGTGTTGAACTACAAAATACTAGATCATTAGGGGACCTAGGATAAAAAGTTTGATTTCTTTTTGCCAGTATTAGGCCAGGATTTGGAAAGTTCATTGCGGTCCAGACCCACCCTCTGCAAATTGCTGTTTCCTCATCCTTGTCATGCTCCTGCTCCTGGCTGCATCCTCTGGGGTTCACTGGGCTGCTTGTGGCTTTCTTCTTTAAGTTGAACGCAACACATCTGAGCTACAACTTCGCTACTAATCCCAAATGCTTCTCCTACCTGTAAGCACAGACTCCTATATTTATTTCATATGAACAATGATGTCTTTGTGTGAGATGTTTTGATGCATCCTAATCTGGGTATATTCTCCACATAATGTTCCTGCAGCCTTTTAGTAAACTTCTGCTAAAGTGTTTCAGAGAAAACTTTTAGGAGGTTTGTCAGGGCACAGTCCTGAGCATACCAATGAACAGCTTGGGTAAATCAGTGCTCAAACTCTTCATTGACAGGCACTTCTATGACCAAGATAGTCATAAAACTGGTGTCTCCACAGTTGTTAATTCTCTTTCTGGAAGGTTGGGGGTTTTTGTTGGGTTGTTGTTTGGGGTTTTTTTTCCTTCTTCTATGTAAGTCTTACTTGCTGTTAAGCAATTGAAAACGTTTTTGCTATGGGATGGGAGAAAGCTTCACACCTCAGGCCACTAGGAACACACTGATCTCTTGGTGCAGATGTATGGGAGGAAATGTGTGAACTCTCACAACGTGAAGGTGTTAAACTTTATCAAGTGGACTCTCCTGTAACCTCTTGGAGACCTGCTGCTATCCATTATAACAGAAATAATTTCCATCTGATTTTTCAAGTGGTTGCTGCTGGTGGGATTTAAGCAGTAGTGCCCTCTGATTGTTCCACCTGAATTTGCTTTGAAATACCAGGTGGGTATTGGATTCTTTTATGAACTGTACTTTTGTATAATGTTAAATATAGTGTGTTCTTAGCCTTGTCATATAATTAAGGATGGTATTTAGTTAAAACAGTTCCCAAACTGGGAAGATCATTGTAACTGAGAACATATGTGGCTGGGAGAGAGACTCAGTGAAGGCAAATCACGAACTTAGCAGTGTCCTATATATTAACTGTTTTGTAAAAGATTGGAGCTAGGGGAACAAATAATCCAAGTAAATGAGTAAAATTCCTTGTGTTGTTTGGGGGGAGGAGATATTGTTTGGCTTGAATCCAAGAAAGTGCTTAAAAGCGTGTTAAACTTTAATGAGGCAAATAGTCTCATCTCTGTGGTACAGAACGTTTAGGCTTAATTTTAGGCACATGCTTAAGTTCTTTGCCAAATTGGGGTCTAAAAAAGAGTTTCTATATTTAATCACAACTAGTGAAGGCAGCTGGGATTTTGAATACAGAATACTTAAAGCAAACTGTTCTTGATCAATCCATAGAGAAATACTCAGAGGGAGAAAAAATATATACAGTAAATTTGAATAATGAACAATTTTGAGGAAATTGCAATCTGCTTGCAGACATTTGGAGAGCAGAAAGGAAGCTAAATTTGTTGAGTAAGTTACTTGCTGTGATCTATTCTCTTGGCTCTAATTAGAGGGAAGTGAGCAGTAAGGGAACCCAGAAAATGAGACTGCTGTGGACTGAAGTGCCCAAAGAGAAGACTTTAAGTTGGAAGGGTTTTTTTAAGTGGATTATTTTTCCCCAAGTATTCTTTAAATAGGAGAGGAAAAAAATGGTGCTTTGAAATGTTCGTTTGAAAGAAATGCTAACTGTATAAGCAAAACAGCATTGATGCTTGACAAATTTGACAGAAAACATTTGTGTTTTCTTTGGAATTTAAATCTAAAAGTTTATTATAAGAGTTAACTATATCAGTTAACAGCTGACAACTTTGTAATTTTTTAATGTTAAGGTTTATTACTATATAACCTAAGTATTTTCATTGGCTACTTCAGCTCAGTCTTGCTCATTAGTTGCATTTAGTTCACAATACAGCAAATCATTCTACCTTTGAACACCTTACGTGACTGACGGCTGCTGTGTGAAATACTAAACTATAACAACTGTCGCTATTGTTTCTTCTGAACAAAGCTTCTGGCCATCAAATGCAGGGGCATACCTGGAAACTATTAAATTCAAGCATTTCCCTGACGATGCCGCCCCTCACCTGGTAAGAGGTCCATAGCGACAGTCTCTCTGCACAACAAAACTTGCTCTTCATAGGAACAGGAAAACTCATCTGTGGAGGGCAGAACTTTCTCAGACTGGTGTTGAAAAAAAATTCTGTAGGAATGCAAAACTATCACATATGTGTCTGCTCCAAGCTCAGGGCATATTTCTTTAGCCTTATTTTCTTCAGTACGAAATATAGAGCAGCAGTGTATTTTTATAAAAAACCACACTACCAACTAACGAAGAGAGTAAATGGAACCTCTTCTCTCTTCTCACCAGTATTAGCAACCCAGCGTAACCCATGCCAAGACAGCTCTTAGACATGTTTTGTCATATCTGTTGTACCAGGGAGGAGAGTTAGGAGCTCCTACTTTGCAACTTTGATGTGCTTGTAGTCCCAAGTTACTTTACACTTTTTTAAAAAAGATAAATTATTTTTATTATTTTTTAATCTTTCCTATGCGCTTCAAGCATATGTGGTGGGCTCTCTGAGTGTTTTTTAATTGTTTCCATATCTCCTTTTAAATATAACTTCCATTCCAAATTTCCACAGCTTGTAGTGCTTCTTTTTGTGATTACTGCATCACCACTTTGAATTCTCTTATGGAAGCTCTTCTTATACACAATTAATTGGACATGATTGTAGTACTTGTGTCTTAATACTGCAACTGGGCAAAAATACAACCAAAACAGTTTCTCCCCCATGCATGTATAAATAAAAAAATAATCTGTCTGGAATTACTAGGGTTACTTCAGATTTTCACCAGGAACACTGACAGATTTTAGTCCAATAGTTTTCTGTTAGTCAACTTCTAACAGAGGAAGTGGTGACCGTTTGAGCTTGAACGGTCTTAGGCAGTGAATGTCAGGACCTCATTCCTTCCTATTTCCTCTCTCTACCAATGACATTCTTGTTCGTGCCACTCAGATCCATGTTTTTTCCCCTTGATTTCATTCATTGTATTGTAGCCTTGCAGGATTGTTCTCAGGGTAGAACAGCTTGTTGAAAGGTGTTTATAATAACAACTACACTTACTCCAATCACTAAAGCGTAATCTTTATCTTAATCAAAAAAAAAAGTGGGGGCAGAAGAAAAAATATACATCACAAACTACTCCAAAGTTCTGCTTGAGTTATTTTTCAATTACAGCAGGTGAAGCAGAACAAAATTGTTACAGCCATTTATTGATTGTGTTACTATCCATTAAGGTACAACAGAAGAAGTCCATCATATTGTGTAACAACTTAACTATTTAAAATAACAAAGGCTTCCTATTGTTTCCCTTTTTGCCATTATCCTGACAAATACATTCTACTTCTGTGCTGGAAATCAAATTCAGGAATCACAATGAAGAAATTCTGTATTCAAGTTGACATTATTTCTTCCCCTAGCTATTGAAATTCTTCAGCTTTTTCGTTGAAAAATAACTGAAGCAGAACAAAGGTAATGAAATATATTAATTATATTAATGATGTTTTACTGAAACTGGCTGCTTCCTAAAGAGCATGCATATATAACTATAAGAAGAGATTCTATCAATGGGTAGACGATTAACAGGTAATACTGTCACAGTAGTAATTTTAGCAGCTATGAACTACTCAGCCATCTGACTGACAAACCCTTTGGTGTTTTATTATGAGAGCAAAGTTTATCATGTCTTCTAAGGTGGGTGGATGCTCTTTGCTAGGAAGGAAGCCAATGGCGTTGTGTAATGAATGGCAGATTTAGTGAGTGATATTGTAGTGTTTAGATGTTGGTGACAAGCATGCCAGAGGAGTGCTCTCAATCCAGCAGCAAAGAGGTTCATAAACTAGGTGTTAAACTGGAGATTGTACGTGGTGTTCCTGATGACTGGATACCAGCACCCAGAAGCAATAAATAATGATATATCATTACAAGTAAAATGCAGTAGTTGCTGTCTAGTCTGCCTTAAGTCTGATGAAGAACCACAAGGTCTTCAGCTGGCTGCTAAAACTTCCCTGTAAATATTGTGTGTGTGTGTACACATGTGTGTTTAATAAGCACCTCTGTATCTTCTTGGCAGCCTAATGCGAAAGACTTTCTGGATCTGTTCAGGACTGTGGTAAAAACAGGTCCCCCCCCGAGAGCGGAAGTTTTCCCCCTGTGACAAAGACAAGTCCTGCCCATAGCAATACCAGACGCCACTGCTTAGGGAGAGGGGTGGGAGAACAGGGCTGTGTGCAATGTTACTTCTTCTTGCAGGCTCTAGCAGTTTTTGCTGCATAGGATCAAACCACAATATATCAGACCTGTGTGGTATTCAGTTTGTTTCGTGTTTATTTTCATGAGTTCTTACTCTCACCCACATACCAGCTGAAATTTCCTACTCATAAGAAAAAAAAAATCTTAAGAAAATGAAAATGACAAATAAGACCCCTGTTCTATTTCCACCAATGCTAGTAAAGAAATTATTAGGACAGGAGCCGGAGTCCTCTTCTCCATAGTATTGACCGTGTCTTAACCTTGTTGCCAACTCTCTTCCCATTTTCAGTTGTCAAACAATTCTTCCCTAGCACTGAAAATCTCACGGTGTTGTGACAACTGCTAACATAAAATATCCATTGCCTGTTGCTGTAAGCACAACTTCTCTGTTTGAACCTATTCACTACACATAAGCTTCAAGTTTCTTCTACCTACCTTCAAGTAAATTAGATTTTCTACTTAAAATGTCCATTTAAAGACAAAGCAAGGTTGGCATTCAGACTAAAGGGTGGCTTTGTTGTACAGTTATTTCTGTCCTAAAATCCCTAATAATCATTTTTGGGTTTGTAATCATTGGGAAGTTTTGTTGCCAATTCCTGTGTCCTGCCCTGCTGTCACTGCATGTTTGTGCTCTTGCAGCTCTCAGATGTCTTTTATTTGACTTGTACAGTAAATACCTGTCAAACCCTTGAAGTTGTTTCATAAAAAAACCCCCTTGATCTCCATAATTGATGCTGAAATGCTATATATGAATACCAGTTGTGTGTGTCAATGTTCTTTAGGATCCACTTGAGAAATTTTTTTGTAGGGGAAGGCCTCCTGCATTTGTGCAGTTTGGCTGAGGACACACTGAACAAAAATGAGCTGCACATCAGGACTGGGTAAACATTCAGCTACCCTTTGTGCTTTCAGATCCCTGGGGTATTCTTTCTGAGCATATAAAGAGGTTGAAAAATAAATATAAAACACCTTAAAACATTATTGTGCACCTATATGTTATTTCTTAATATACCTCTATAGATGTTAGGCAAAATGGCACCTATGCAACCACCTTTGAGCCCAGTTTGGGTCTTCCATTAGTGCAGTTTCACTGACTGCAGTACAAGTACAGCTGATTTACTTGGTGATGAAGTAACAGGTCATAGATAACTTTGTTTCACTGAACTAGCAGATACCATGTGAATGTGTTGTGTGATCACCCATCAGGGGTTAATTTTGTTCTCAAAGCACATTTCGGAGTGTGTTCAGGCAGCACGCAAAATGAAGGCTGAGAATCAAAGCAAGCAGGCTATCTCTTCCCACAGATCTCGCAGCAAAATTTAGGAGCTGAATGATGCAACATGTGCATAAAAGCTTGATAATGTTTTTAAAACATATCACTTGAAATATGTTAACGCATATGTTCCTTCATTTAGAACTCTTTCAAAATATATAATTTGGCCCTTTAGCTTTATACCCAGCTCATTATGGCTCATATGCAAAGAGAAACCTTTTCGAAATTTTCTCCTGGTCTTTCCCCAACACCAGCATGACCTTTCTTTCCCACCAAAGCCTTGTAAAGTCCCTTCTCTCTCTTTGCGTCTCACCCTCCAGCTCTTTAAATGCCATTTCCAGTCTGGTGGCGGTTTATCCCACCAGCGTTTGCAAGGGTGGCAGCTAGCTGCAGTCTGCCCAAGGCAGGATTCAGCTCGCTCTCATTTCAGAAGTTTAAAGGTTTCCCATGGTTCAAATTTGCCTGATTGTCTACCTGTGAATAATTGGTTCTTTTTAAGCATCAGGTTAGGTTGGGGTTTTTTTATTTGTGTCAAGATTAGATAAACAGGATAACAGAACTCCGTTGTTACAGAAATTGTTGATCAAACAGGCAAATCAAAGTTCCATGTTAGTTTTACAAAAAGGTTTAAATTCAGGCAAGAGTGTACACACACATGCACACAAGCTGTATATGAAGACCAACCTAATTTCTCAGTCCCAGTAGGACAATGAGCCAGTAGGTAGAATGGCATTTTCATTCGAATACTGGAGGAGAAGCAGATAAATCATTGCTCAGAAGTTCCTCAGATAAGGCAAGGTAACTCTTTTCATACCGTATTTTCAGTTAAATAAAATATGACCTTTACACAGTGCTGTAAATTGGCCTTCAGCGCACCTCTAGGTGGAATTACCTTCGCTTCCCAAGTATCACATGCTGCAGGCTTCCACTGAGCCCTTTGTGCATGCATACATATTACAATGCTGATTTTGTAAAGTCTCCAGTTACTCAGATGTATAGCTTAATCAAATCAGGCTCTTTCTTGATTTCTGAATTTTATATAATTTTGCTCTTGATAGTTCCCTTTCAAGGTCAAAAGCAATCTCCCTGCTTCTAGGAATATTCTACTTGCAGAAAATCTTGATGCTATTGCAGTTCATGATTTTTACTAGAAATTCATTTGTCTCACCAGATATGGGGTGACCAGATGATATTGAACAATACCTGCAGGGAGCAGTGTTCTCAGTCTGTCTCATTTCACGTAAAGCAGGGTAGAAACTTCTGTTTTAATTACCACTATTAGATGACTTCCCTGTGCACTAGGGTCATGAAGCCTGAGTCATGAGATTTCAAAATACCAGAAGCTGATGATGGTGAGAGGAACGAAGATGCTCACTTACTCTCTTGAACATCTGAGAGTGCCTATCGATGTGACCTGGTATAGAAATGTGAGAATCCAGGGAAGAAAACTGTTACTGCACTTTTCCGCCAAAGTCTAGCATTGAAAAGTTGAAAATTGGGTTG
Source organism: Pygoscelis adeliae (assembly GCF_000699105.1). Lineage (NCBI taxonomy): Eukaryota > Metazoa > Chordata > Aves > Sphenisciformes > Spheniscidae > Pygoscelis > Pygoscelis adeliae. The sequence continues at coordinate 377,323 of NW_008824287.1, read as the reverse complement.
AAACAGGAAAGAAGCTTCCACATGAAATATTTTCTTGTGATTTAGCAGTCTGTTTTCAGAGTTTGAACCTTGCTGGTTTAGAATTTCATTTTGTTTCCAAATCAACAATATTGATGGATTGGATTGGGTTTTTTATCTACAACATTCTCCTTCCTTCCCTTCTTGCTCCCCACCTTTGCTTGCTGCATATTCTAACAGCATGTGAACAGCCAGAAAATACAAATAAATATTTTGGTGTGAACTACGGCTCCATTTCTAATGCCTGGTAAACTTAACATTTTTTAGAAGTTAAAGTTTTACGCTTAAATAGTTCAAAGATCTGCCTAACAGTATTTTCTATATGTTGTTTAAACTAAAACACAGAAAATACCTCAGTTCTTGAAGTAAATTAAGTCTATATTTTGATAAGCCAGTAAGCATGACAGTTTATTCTTCATTTCCCCCACAACATATGGGGCTTTCTGTTTATTGTCTTTCACTAATTTTCAGTATTTTCCTTTGAGCTTTTGTCAGCAAGGCATACACTTCCCTCTGCGGTTTGTATTTCTTCAGAAAAACACTAGGTGAATTTGAGTAATTTCCTCTTGCAAGAATGTATTTGGTTTGAGAGCTTAGGTGAATTATATTCTGCTGATTAGTGAAGCAAGTGCTGTGCTCCATCTGCTAGAGAATGGGAATGGGATATTTATAACATGATGGATGTTACTGTTGGGTGGGTTTGTAGTGCTTCAATATGACTAAGCGGTTCACTAGGGTTGTAGGCTGCTTCGTTTGGTTTGTTTTAAAGAGGACGTGCTGACTTGGGGATAGGGAGTATTAATGCGGAATTGTGACTTTGTGCAAGAACTACAATTAATGTATTCAGCAACAGGGACGAAGTCAAGGCATACTACCCTATTAATAAGAAATTCAGGAAAACAAATGCAGAGGAATAGGGATTGATACATATGGAATCTGATTTCTCAGTTATATGTGAATATTCAATGCCAGATTTTTTTTCCCCTCAAAGCAATTAGAGAAGGTAAGGATGAAATTTCTTCTGCGCTCGTTGTGCAGTGTCTAACAGAATGTTTCTATTGTCCTTGTTTGCTTAGAATTACCCATCTACATTTTTAGAAGTCTCCTAAAATTTACACGTTTACCCATCCCAAGAACGGACAGGTATTTCAGTGCTGCAGAAGTGCTCTGTGGCGTTGTCAGGGCGGCTCTAGCAAATGCATTCATTTTGATAAGTGGAATGAACGCTTGAAAACGCTACCATTCATTCCTTAACATATTTTTCCTTCCAATATGACCAGAGTGACTATTTATCAGCCTATAGAGATGACATAGTTATAATAATCTAAGAAGTCTCAAAAAGACCCCCAAAACCAGGAAAACTAATTACAGTAGAACTGCACAAGGATGTCTTGGTACTGAACCATATTGAAATCTGCTGCTCTTTAAAAGTCAGAGGAATGTATTCTGCTCTGAAGTAAGGCACTTGTTTTTCTTAAGGTCATATAAAACAAAGCACATTATTTGAACAAATGTCAGAATAATATGTCTGTAATGAAATATAGTATTTCCTTGCTTTCAGCATTTGAACTGTGACAAATCTGGAAAGGAAATCAAAAGTTACTGCTCTTGTTAAATAGCCCTTTTAATATTACAAGTAAGTTTACATTGCCAGACCCATGTGTACCTTAATGATTCCTGGAAGTACTATGACTTGGCCCAAAGGAAAGCACAAACCTAATACTTTATTTTGTGTGAATTAAATGCAGCTAATTAAAGTGAAGGAAATTAAAAAGAATTAGGCAAAATAAAAGCACTACTGTAAGGCTTTTATTAAATGCTTATACAGTGACTAAAGAATGTGCAGGAAAAAATGAACCGCTGATTTGTTTATCTAAAAGCTGCTTACTGCAGCCTCCTGGTCGGTGAGCGAGGCAGTCTTCTGTGCCTTACATATGCTGAGTCAGAGCTCGCATAGGTTTGGTGCCCACTGTCATCCAGAAAGGTATCATGTATGAAATGATCAAACCTGAAAATGGGATTCCACTTGCCACCCCACAGAATGATCTGCATGGATGGAACAAGTTACCTTTTGAAAATGTTATCGATAACACACGCGCTCTGCCAGTTTAGTTGATGCTAAATGAACATTTGCTTTTTTCTTGACGGAAGTTAAGATCTTATAATCCACCCAGCTCCCACTGAGGTGAGTGGAAACTGGAATAGATCCTACATGGGAATAATACATAAATAAAGACACGCAATGCCAGAGAACTTGATGATAATTAAATCTCCAAGCAGAAGAGGTTAAACTTCACTCACTCTGAATTTTTAAAAGATATTTGTCTCTATCATTTATTTATGGGTACTAATACTGAGGTACTTTTTTAGAAAAGTATTTTTTAAGAAGTTATTTGCATGCAGAGTGTGTGGGTAGAGTTTCATGCTCAGATTAAGGGCAGGCAAGAAGTTGATTGACAGATGTGCATGGGGTCTAAAAGACCAGGAAGACAGTTGACCTCCTGGGTAAGAGCAGCATATAGGGTACTGTTGCTGGCAGTCAAACATCCTAGTTCGATTTTTATGTAAAGAAACTTCATTCAGAAGTCAGATGTTACCTAATAACCAGGCGAGGCTTTTTATTTTGACGGAAGTGTGAGAGTAAAAGCTAGGAGGAGACAGTAAGTAGGAAAAGTCGAGGCCAAGAACATTGATTTTGAAAGCTTTGTGGCACTTGAGATGGAAAGCTGCTTTCATGGTAGTTACTAGGAGAGATAGAAGGGAAAATTTTATTAAAACTTACTAACATCTATTCCTCTGAGGAACAAAGAAAGGCTAAGGAAAAGCGAGAGAGGAAGTACCAATGTCTAGGGGAAACTGTATAAAAAACAAAGCAAATGCATAAGGGAAGAGGAGTTACAGTAGATGAACAAAAGTTGACTTGATGAAGTTGAGACAAAACATGGAATTATGCTAAGTTTGAAATTATTTTTTTATTACATAAAACCTAAATGTTTCAGTTTTTGAAAACAAAATCTGGTATTATTGTCCTCAGGACACCTCAACATTTTGATTTTTTTTTCGCTTATTTGTTTGTTCTGACTTGGAATAAAATACTTGCAATGCCAACATTTCAAATCCTGGATGCTATCCAGCTTTTGCTGCTTTTATTGTACTATAGGTCCCACAGAAGGACTATATTGCTCTTCCACCAAATTACAATGTCTTTTTTCTGAACAAAACTTCCCTCTCCTGGCTTTGTTCGTGAGTCAGGGTTTTTACCCTAAGTGACTGGCTCTTCTGTGTATACCCAGCAGAACTCTGTATTGCTTGTGATGAGAGTGACCGCTCTGAAGAGGGCTAATGCGAGGGATAACAATCTCCGAAAGTGGGCTTGGTGCTCACAGTGAAACATACACTGGGAAATATCACTGAATGCACTAGTTTTATATATTTAGGTTCATTTTCTGTTCTTACTTATGCCTTCATATCTCTTATTTTCAGGTCATTTAAATAAGAGACATGTGGTGGGACTCTATCATTTAAGCAAAATTGGTATTCTGCCATCCATGAAATTGCATGGACACCTTCAACTTATCCCAAAGTGCAAATTACATGTATTTCTCTCCTTTAAAAAGTCAATGTGAATAAATGCTTAAAAATATGGGTCACAAAAACCATTAAAAAGGATCTTTTTTTCCCCTCCAGGGTTCATTTTATTATTTCCAGCTTTCTTCTCCCTCCTTCACAGCAAATATATTGAGTTGGATTGTTGTTGACTAAATAACAGAAGTATTTGACACACCTGCCATCAACTTATTGTTTCAGTCCAGATGCTTATATTCCTCTCATTTACTCCTGCTGGAGTAGCTTCTTTCATATAAGCTACATCTGTACTTCCTAACCCGTCCGTGGGAGCAAGCCCAGGAAGATGGCTTGATGTGTTCCCAGCCCGTGACTGGTGTGACCACATTGCTATGTAGTGTCTTTAACTCCACTGCCTGTACCCCAGCGGTGTCCGAAGGAGCCTGTTTGGCTTCTCTGCCTGATGGTTATGTGACAATATTCTCCCACGCTGCAGGATGTGCATGGCCATGCGACACAGGGATGTATTTGGGTTTGCTGCAGGCAAAATACAGGAGGAAATATCTCACTATCACACTTCTGGTCTCCCCTAAAATGCCAGGTGCCTGGGTTCAAATGCACTCAGGAATACACAGTGTAATTCTGGGGTTTTGCAGGATGAGAAAAATGTGACCGTTTACTGTAAATTGCTTCCTTTATGTTGGCACCCTTATGTTAGCACCTAACCAGCCATCATGCCACAAAGTCTTTGACAGTCATCCCAGGACATTCCTGGAGTCGTCATCTTGTCCAATACCCAACCCAAGCCAGGGAAACCCGTACCATGCTTGAGGGATGTTTCTCTAACCTTGAGGGACAGAGATTCCCCATCCTTTGTAGCAAGCAGCCGTGGTACCTTGCAGTCTCAGGTCAGAGCGGTCTACTGCTGTCTAAACTAAATTGACCTTGCTGAAATAAGAAGTCCATTGCTTCTACCCTCTCCACTACAGAGAATAAAGAATTCCTTTCCTTTTTCGCAACAGACTTTTAAACATCTGAAGTTTGCTTTTCTTGAGACCAAACAACCTCACTCCTTCTAGCCATTTGCTGTGTGTCACCTCTGTAAACTTCCTTGCTCTCCCCTGGACTCCCTGCAGAATACTTTCTTCACTGCTCCAACTAAGGCCTTATAAAAGCTTAACAGAGTGAGCAGATGACATCCCGCGTTTGATATTTGCCTCATTTGTAAAGTTTGATGCTGTTGACTTGTGTTGAGTTTCTGATTTAAAATATGCCACAGTTTTTCTTACAAATTCTCTCTCAAGTCGTCTTCTAGCCTGTATTTGTTCAGTTAGTTATTCCTTATGTATAACCTTGTCCTTATTGATCTGTCACCATTTTTTCATCAGGCTCTTTCTCCAATTTGTCATGCTCATTCTGAATTTTAATCCTGTCCTACAATATTTTTGTGGTCTTTTCAGCTTGATACCAGTGACAGAGTCCCTGAAAATGATGAAGGGGGAGGAACAGGTACTCAGTCTGGATAACTTATTTCCTAATTCTGTCATTTATTATGAATTGTTTGGTCTCTATGAAATGCTGTTAGTAAGCTGATGCCCACAGTATCAGTAAGATGTATGTATAGCTATTATTTCCTAAGGTACATTGTTTATGAAATATTGAACTGTTATGAAAAATTATGAAATGTTGAAGCTGAAGGTGACAAAGACTGGCAAAATACCAGCATGGATAGATATTCTGGGTTCAGCAACCTGAGCAATCAGAGTAATACCAGCTGTTTGCAAGCCTGGAGAGCAGAGAGAGCAGTTAAAGCCTACAGAAAGGTTAGTCCCCAACTTCAAATTTACAGTACTGTTTCATAGATGGTGAACATTTGCAATTTAATCTGGAGTAACAGCAGCTTGGCTTCTCAAGATAAGAAGATAGTGATTCAATTAGTTGATGTGCGTGCCCACACTTAGAAATACTAGCCTAGCTTTTAAAGATGTAACACCTTCCTCCACTTCTTCATGTAAGGTGACTTGCAGACTTGTTTCTGCCTGCAGGGTTAGAATGTAAAATGGGATCTTTTAATAACCCCAAATGGCAGGACCTGCCTGCTCTGTGCCATCTAGGAAAGCTTGATTTGCTCTTCTGGGCCTGCTCCAGGTCTTGAAGATGCTGCAAGTTGGATTATATTTTAACAAGGTAGAATAAGATGAATACATAACAAGACCTGATCCCATCCTTATGTCATTTGAATGTGCTGTAGTTGTTCCAAGCCTACTTGCTTCACTGGCTTTTCAAACTGCTGTTCACATACTGTTGGCTAAAAATGAACGAGAAAAAATACATTTCCTTACTGGTTGTGCCTGAATTTATGACTATTGAGCCTGCAACTTTCAGTTATGATCTGTCTCATATATGTAATAACACATTTTCTGAAGGTGATGAGGTTTCTGTAACTTGTGATATACTGCAGGCAGCGGTTTTGTTTATTTTGTAATGCTTCTTTGTGTGTACCTGAAAATGGGTCATTTTTCTCCTGCAAGAATCACAACAGGTATCTCTGCAGGGGGACAGTCAGCAGTTGAACTGCATAGGGAAGGAGAGATGCTGCCGTTAGGTTTACTCCGATTAAACTATTGCTGTAGCTGGAACAAACCTACCCAGATGCAGGCTCTAAACTTGCCAGGTGAAAATTGTTCCCAGGAATAAAAAAAAATGATGATGATGAAGATTGCCTCTTTAACACATATAGTGGCGGGAATGGAAATTTGTCACTTGGGTTCTGGTTTGGGGACTGCAGAGATTGTTTCCTCACGTGACCTTTATAACAAGAAGTGTCAGACTTCATCCTAGACTAGTGTGGCATTGGATATTAATCCTGATGGAAAAGGATTATTTGATTTTCACAGGCACTGAGATAGATTATCCTTTTTGGCCTGGCTGGAAGGTAGTGAGAGTCTCTTTCTGTAGATGCTGGCGGGAAGCAGAGTGTTCCCAGGAGAGCAGTACCAGAAAAACTGAGCATGAACAGCAGCTCTGACTTGAACTTTCTTTTCACTTTCCATTTGTTTCTGTTGTTCGAATGTGTTGCCTTTGAGAACTTGCTTCTTTGAGCAGGGGTAGTGGCATGGATGGCAATGGTATGGGCTTTGAGAAGTCCATCTGTTAACAAGCTCTTTGAAACACTGAACACTGAGTAAAAATACCTGAGGGAAGTTTTAGGACAACATTGCAATTAAAAAGAAGTCCTTTTACCTTGTTCCTAGCTGCCCGTTCTAACATTAAAGTTTTTGCCTAGTATTTTGTCCTTAGGTCTGGACACAACTGATAATTTTGATGTTTCGCAGTATATGTTAGGCCCTAGTATCTCTGCTGGGTTTCACACCGGAGAATAAGAGAACCATTCATGTTTTTGCTGGTTTGGTACTCACTTCCCACAACCATCTATCCTAGGGACCACGTCCCATCCTCTCATCCCCTCTAAGTTGCTGCCCTGAACTTCCTTGGTCTGTCCCACAGAAAATGCTGCTTCTAGGAAGGGGCAGGAATGGCTGCTCTCGCTTGCAAGAAAAAAATCAGGTTGCTGCTGCTATAAGGTACTGTGGCACCATTGCTTCAGGGGCTGAGGGGTCTTAACCACCTGTGTAAAAGGTGTTTGCTGCATGAGAGCTGTTCCCCATCTTCTCCAGGGGAGAAGCAGTGGTTTGGGTAAGGGGTTCAAGGGTTGGATCCTGCCCAATGCTCACCAGCTGTACTGTGCTGTACCAGAGTTACGGTACGGGACAGATCTGCATGGGGTAAACTGGTGTTGCTTCAGCCACTTCCTGGGGTATAAATTTACAATAACTGAGTCATCTGAAACACAAATATGTTGGGTTTTGTTGTTTTGTTTTGTTTTAAATTACAATAAAAACTTCAGTTGTACAAAAAACCTTCTGGGCAACTAGCTAAACCCACAGGCGTGCACTGGGACACTACAGCCTGGGACCCCTTGCTGAAGTCCATATAATTTACATCACTTTTTTTCCCCTTTGATGTTTATAGACTCAAGCATTAAAAAAATACGTGAGCAAATATGGAAGTTTAAAAAAATATATTTTAAGCTCTTCTATATTTGCTTTCTGACTTCTGAGAAATTTCATACAGTGAGTATTTTCTCAGACCTTCCAGAGACCAACTTACTCTTTCCTAAAGTAGGTGAGATCAGTTTCTCCCCAGAAATGTACATTTTTCCCTGGTGCCTTGGCAGGAACCTCATGGACTGGACACCTAGCTTTCAGACAGCCAAAGTAAAGAAAAATGAGGAAAAAAATCCCTCTTACCCTGATGTGAAAGCAGAAATGTTTGCACACTATGTCAGTAGCTTCTGCTCGTTAGACCTGCAAACTGCCCAGTGAAAAACGATCTGAAAATAAATGTGCAGTGAGTCATTTTTTTCCTTCCCTGAGTTATACCTTTAATTAATCTCAATCAGTTTACAAAATCCATTTTTACTCAGATTTAAAAAGCATGCACTTTGACAAATAAATCTAGTAGGATGTGTACAGTGTTTGTGATTGCTGCTGCTTAAGACCTGTCAGCAAATGTATCATTACTAATTGCCCAAGTTTCAAAGAATCAAAACACTATAGTTTCATGTTAAGGAGGGAGTTGAGCCCTTAAATTACTGTATTAGCTTTAAAATGCTTTAGTGCAGTACATGGAGGCATGTCAGTTTAATTTCAAAAGCAGTAATTCAAAAAGTTGTCAATAATTGAAGACAGGATACATAGGCTTATTTATTTTAATCCAGTTAGGCTTGTTCTTTTGATTCGGTTTGTTTTTATTTTTTCCCTGTATTCCTAAATCCCTTATGGACCTAAGAGAGCAGTATATAAGCAGCAGGTGAAGGTCATTAAAAAAATTAATCTATTTACTTCAATGAAACCCAAGCTGCACTCAGGATATCGCATGCGAATTACAAACAAAACCAACCCAATGATAGAAATGTGAACCAAATTATGTATTTTATTCCAGGAAGTGCAACCATTCCACCTCCCTTGTCTCTGCAGTACTGCTTTATACTTCATGATACAAGCTTGCTGTAAGCACTCCACATTTGTTGCCTAGTTGTATTTTGACTTATTGCTATTCCTGGGTTTGTACCCATCGTCCCCATGTTTATGCAAGTTTATGTTGCTGCAAAGAAGTGAACAGTAAAAACCCTTTAGCTTGCTTTGTTGCAACTGTCTTGAACCAACTTAAGATCTCATTTAATCCGTTCCTTTTTCATTTAGTTTATTCTTTAAAAAATTTTGAACACAAGTGTACATTTCTTCTCTTAATAGGGACATCTTTGCGACTTCAAGCTGTATTTTGCAGGAGTAATTTAAAAATATTTTTCTCTCTTCTTTGTTTTTACATCTTTGCTAGCCATACTTCTGTTTGGTGTTTCATCTAAAAGTTGCTGTGCATAGACTCTGTAACCCCAGAGAGCTGTATCTCTCAGTAATGTACTAACAGCATTTAAAAAAACCCCAAACAACCAAAAAACTGGGAAACATAAGGTTTTCAGAATAATGTAGCTATTATTTACATAGCATGTTATTGAAAGTATATCTTTAAGGTTAAACAGGCAGTAATTTATTCTGGAAAACTAAGGTAAAGGCAGCTCAATGTGGTGTCGTGCTGTTGGGAAGGCTCTCGTTCACAGTGGGCATACCAAGAGCCTTAACACAAACCTTAGAATAGTCAGCAGCCCCCTTCTCAGTTACACTGCACTGTAAAAATAGTCACCCAGACTAGCAACCAGAAATTTGACCTTATAATGCTCTACACTAAAGCTAATCATTGTTACAATCATCTCGCTTTCTTGCTTTATTTTGTCCCTGGATTGTTGCATGATATCGGTGACTTTTTAGGGAGATTTTTATTGATTGTGGAAGAATATGAGTTGGATAATACTCAGAGACTGTAGCAAGAACTCTCCGTAAACTCAGGTCTTTACTAATACAAGGGCATAGGTGGAGGGAGAACTGCTTTGTTTTGGGTGGGGATTTAAAGAGATGATTGATTTTAACATTGTGGATGTTTATCATTGGAGATGATTTTTTAATGTGTCTTAGAATTCTTACCTGTCCACGAAATAGAATAGACATAATGTAAATAAAAGGTAATAAATACTCAGGCCATGTTATTGCTGAATGACAGTTGATGCATTCAGTGGATTTTATGTATCCATCAGTGATAACCTGCAAATAATTTATTACAGTGTGCCTCCTGTAACTACGAGATTTTGTTAAGTAACATTCAATTAATGAAATAGCACACCTTAGGCAAAACACCTACAACATGTGCCACTCATCACTCCCAAAGACTAAAATCAGTCTCTAAAAATGAGACAAGTGAAAGGCAGTTACATGTTGTACCAGGGAGTAGCATATTCCTTTCAATTCAAGGGCATGTCATCCCAGGGTGCTCACTACATGAGCTACTTAAATATGGTATTTGTAAGGTTGCTTCATTGCATGACTTATACTACATACTCACTTGCCAAAATAGGCACACAGATCAGAAACCAGTCTAGCAGACTGTCTTTCCTCTAATCAGGGAGTTTTATGAGACTTATTCGTGGACATTGTCTTCTGTATCCTGGCTTGGGACCAACAGCTACTACTGAAGCGCAACGGATTGGCTAAGAATCACTTCTGCTGCTCACAACTAAAGCTCTTGCTCTTTGAATCCTTTTATTGCTTCCCTGTCTTTTCTATATTAGCGCTGAGCCTTCTGTCCCTGCTGTCTGTCCCATGTAATCCAGGTCTTGTCTTTCGTACATCTCTACAATTACCTCCTGTATCCCTTCTACTCTGTATACTTCTCCCATCTCAACTTCATCACCATCCTCATCATAATGTAACTACCCGATGTCTTCCTGATACAGCTTTCCAAATTTTGTTTCCTTTCTTTAAGCTTATTTCTGAGGGGAACCACTACCTGTTCCTGCACTCCTTACCTGTGTCATCTCACAGCCAGCCTGTTGTCCTGGGCTGTGTCTTAAGTCTGAAAGCGTCAACCCTCTAAATCTTAGCCTGCAAAAGCATAGTCAGATAGAAAACGTTGTGGCCTGAATATCTTTGTTAGTCATATATGTGAATCAGAGCTTTTTGTCCCTGCCATGTGAGTTGCTGGTAGCTTCAGTGGGCTTACTCATGATAGCAAATGCTACATTCAAAAGCAGGCATTTGCAGGATCATCCTCTATGATTGTAATGCCTTTTAGATAGGGAATGCGTCAGCATTTTATAAAGGGGTGTAAAGATGCGTGTGGCCCATATAAAGTTTCCATAATTAATGTTGCGCCATCAGTTGATTACAGGAATTTATAGATTGCACTATCATGATAGAACAGTCTGTTTGAGTTTAGTATTTATGAAGAAAGGATAGGAAGAAAAAAGGGGGAATGTTGTGTCAAATGTTTCTTGATGTGGTAGATCTTTCTGTGGATATAATGTCCATCTGTTTAGAAATACTCTTGACAATAGACAGATGTCCCTGTGGTTTCTTTCCCAAATTCTAACTGCTGCTTGTGTCTCAGACTTGTATCTCCCCGGCTCTCTGTATATGATATTTGGGATTTATAAGCATAGAGAGCCTTTGCTTGTAAATTCCACCAGGTGTTTCTCTGTGAACTTTGTGTGAGCATCAAATTGTTGAACTGTTTGACAGATTGAAAGAAACAGAGAACGAAGCTCAAAGGACAATAATTCTCCCTTATGCAATCTAGAAAACAATACTATAAAATATTACATCAGCTGCTGGCAGCTGTAGGTTTGTCTGCCTGCTAATTTACTATCGCAAGTGTTCCAGAATCCTTTGTAATCCAGCCATTGCTATTTATATTCGTAATGATTTATTTAAGGACTCGGTACACGTCAGCAAAAAGTCACCAAAAAAAGCAAGATGAAGATTAGTTGGCTGAAAGCACATAGAATAGAAAAGAATAACCCAACAATGGAGTGGAGATAAAGTTTATACACAGTAAATAACTAAAAAAAAAAAAAGAGAGAATAGCTTTATTTTCAACTCGTCATACAGGAGCCAGACCCTCTGATTTTGGCACTAGGCAGTTCCCATCAGAGGCTGTTAAGAGCAGGGAAACAGGTGTCTGGTGGCCAGGGAAGGAAATGAGAAGCCGTGACACCTGAATTGAGATCGCAGACCTGCTCCTGCCTTTGTGTCTGGAGAAAAGGTATTAACTGCTTGATGCCTCAGTTCCTCTCCTGGCTGTAGTGGCACCCAACTCTCAGCTGTTAAAACTTTTTGCTTATTTATAATGTGTTTTTCCTATAGAGAACTGTAATGATGCAAGGCAACTTTATTATGTTCTGTGGAAAATGCTAAATTAAGAAAAAACGATGAAGGATTGTGTAGTGGAGCGCAACACTTTTTAGCGTTGAGTCTCTAGGTCATTCTGAAGCAGGGATTTGAGTGGTATCCCTTAGGATTTGCTGTTATACATGCTGAAATGATCAATCAAGGATAAAAAATGGACTGTTCTCATCTCATAGATCATTTCACAATGAAACAGTTAAACTCCTGACTGCTTTCTGAAAAACAGAGATCTGCATTAATAAGGTGACCTTATCAGAGCCGCCCCTGGGGGGAAGGGGGGGAGAAAAAAGGTTGTGGAAAGAAAGTGAATCCTATTGTTAATCTTTTTTCAGGGAGACTTGGATTCCTGAATGCAAATTACTTTATATTTAAATTGTGTGAAAGCACAAAAGGTTCGTGTCTACAATTGACAGTTATTTCATTAGCTGACTCATGGAGCCTTGCAAATGGTTTCTAGTGTTAACTTTCCTTGGATTTGTTTTCTTTGTTCTTAGCAGATCTTGCAACGGTGATCATTTTGATTAATGTATTCAATGCTCTGTTTTACTTCCGATTCATGTTTTTTGCAGCAGTCAGTGTTCTGGCCTGGGTAAGGTGAGGCTGCAAGGTGGCTTCAGTGTCTCTCCAGCAGTGCCAATCTGATGGGCTGGCTTCCAGCTGGAGATGAGAGAAGCATGGAGGCTGCTGTAATGGATTTTTGCATGGTAGCAACCCCAAACACAAGTTAAAACAGTCTTTCATCATCAGATGTAGGACTGTCTCAGCCACGTCCCACTGTGACAGCAGACGGGCGCTGCATGGGCTCTGTGCTGCTAGAATATTGTCTTTGTATCACCGTGAGCCTCTCAGGGCTAGGTACGCTGGCTTTGTGCCTCCATTCAGACAGGTTTGTGGTTCAGAGTGGTTCACTACATCCCAAAACCAGAGTTTGTCTGCTTGTCTGTTTAGAAAAGCTACCATTATTAATTGAGGTATTAATTTGTGGGGGAAGAAGAATGTGTAGGTTAAAGTTCATCCTATCTTGCTTCAGGCACACCACTACTAGGTGTCCGGCCTATGCTACATGTTGAGGAACCAATAATCAGTTCAGGAGAGGGTAGTTCTTCCTATCCCTAAATCGATGGGCGATCTCTCCTCTGGAGGTGCTGGCCCTCCATTGACCTAAAAGATGAGCTTCAATGAGCTGCTCAAGTTTTAGTACGTTGAAGTTTAGTGTAGATCCTGTCAACCCCACCTACTGAACTAGACTGAATAGCATCAGCAAAGTTTACTAATCAACGTAAAAAACAGTTATGAAAATTGCTTGATTAATTGCCCCAGATACACATTGATATGCAGGCAAGTTGCCGGAGGCCTGCAAGCTCTTAGTATCCTTTCCCTCTTTTCTTCTTTATTTCTTTTACTCAGCACTAGATTTTTGTTCTTTTCAGAACTTTTTGGGATTGTTGTTGCAATCAACCTGCCGTTCCCTGCTGATGCCTCTTATTGCATTGTTTTTTCAAAATCTTTCATCAGCGCCTCAAGCATTACATTGTTCTTCAATCTGCATCAAGCTCCTTGTCCTAAAATACAAAGACCTCAGGGGCTGGGGCCTTAGTGTCTTCACAAGTCACTTGTCTCCATTACCCTTCCTGAGAGTCGCAGCTTCAGGAATCTTATCATGGAAAGATCCCAGGACAAAACACTTGAGATACAAAGGCAGAGCCTCAGCAATAAAATCAGAAAATGTTCAGGCCTAACCACCTCTATAAAACATCGCTTTGAAACTGTTGTTCATATGCAGGGGATGTGAACTCATCAGACGACTTTTTACTTTCTCGTGAGTATTTTCAAGCTATTTTCCATTTTTATAGGAAACCAAACATACAAAGGGTTTTCTGAGAAATGTTTGTGAAAATAGGAAACTTGTTTTTTTTCAGTTTCAGATCCTTGAATTTTTTTATCCTGATTTTACATGGTGAACTACAAAAAAAGGAAGAAAAGGTTTTGAGGGTGACTATAAGGGAGGCTCTGAGAGAAAGCAGTGGAAAGGTAGATTATTTTTTGCTTCACAAGTCTAAGTATTTTTCCCTGTTCTTTCTTCTGATTCACAACAACAAATATAAAAGGTTTTTTTCAGCCTTTTTTTTTTTGGCCTGACTTACTTTTTAGCAGTAGATGTTTAAATTAAAAAAGTGAAAGAGAAAAGCAAGGATAGACAGGAATGAGTATCAGAGAATTATAACAGTGATGGAGACTTGAAACTCAAGGGGAAGGGAATAACAGAATGACTCAAGCTATGTCAATTGAAACAAAAGAGTGTTGTTCATTTTCTTTTAAACTGTATTTTGAAGCAAAAAACTTTAGACAAATATTCTTAGATAAAATTCCATCAAACTGCTTTTTCACACAAAATTTTCACAAAACATGAGTTTGGTACACAACTGGACAGCTCTTCCAGCTGATTTGGAAAAACTATTCTGATCTCTTTGTCCAAGATAAACAATAACACTGAAAGCATACAGAGGTTCAACATGCAAAATATTAAAGAGAGAAAAAAATACTTTCTTCTGCTTAATTTTTGCTTTAAATATTTTTATGCCAAATGGTAGACTTTCTGAACACTGTGACAGAGAGCTGTTACTTGCGAACAACAATTTCAATGGTTTTGGTTGAGTTTTAGCTTAATGTATAAATCCCACGTCATTGCTGTCACAAAATCTCCATTTTACCACTTTTGCAATATTGCTGGCATATGTCTCCAGCTGTCTGTTGCTGACATAGAATTGCTTGTGATTATCTGATGCTGAGCTGTTCTGCTCTGTTTTTGTGTTTTTAATCTCTCCAACAATACCTGAACATGCCGTGCAGATCGTGATTATTGGGGCAGAATACAGTTGTCTTTGAAATTCACTGTCCCACACAGAACATTGGAAATTCTTATGATCTTTATATCCAGGTTGAATGTGAACTAGATTTCTTTCTGATTTCATAATTTAACATTGCAGACTGTTGACTTATTGACTATAACGTCAGCATTTTCCAGACTGGCAGACAAATTGCCTTGTAGGAGTGTCTATATGTATTTATACATCATCCAAAGGTTAAACTATAGAATACATTTTAATTGCCTAGAGATAACTTGGTAAATTATATCACTAGGACCAAAACTTCTAAATTTAAAAGATGAAAGTTAGCTACCGCAATCCATGTTACTTTCCAAGTAAATAAACCACTCAGCAATACTGATTACTGATGTTCATTAAATAGCATCCCAAAGAAATAGCTGCCATTTTAGAGGAATTGTTAAGACAGAGGAAATTCTAATATTCTTCTTAGCCTTCCTAAGCATGGAGTTTAGATTGGTCTTGCTATTTCAGCAAGGACCACAATTAAAAAAACCCAAAACATAAAACAATTAAAACGGGTCATTCATATGTAAACTTTTTTTTTTCACTTCCGATTGTCCTAAAATCTGAAGGTGTGAAAAACCAAAACCCCAAACAAGCCAAAACATGTAACGGACTGTAAGAGCAGCAAGAATGCTCACAGAGAATATTTTGTCAGAGGAAACATAACGTTGGAGCTATTTGAGGCATGTAAGAGTAAGCCTAATTGTTATTTACATTTCTTACTTCCCACTTCAGCAACACTTTTCTCTCTAGAATATAGACCCCTAAATAAATTACTGAGGAATAACAAGTTTCCTGCAAATCAGCTGATTTACAGTAACTGCCCATGTATGTGCTCTTACAATTGGCAAACATGAGTTAATTCAAAGTAGTTTGCTCTTAGTGGAAGAAATATGTTACCCTGCAGTAGCCTGGTCACCTACAAGTGATCAGTAAGAAGTCGACTGGAGTATAATACATGGAGCCTGACACTGGGAGACACATGCATTCCTTTCCTGGGGGTTTTGACTCGGGGAATTTGTGTGTGTCTAGGTGAAGAAAAGGATTTTTACAACTGGAGATGCAAAGTGGGTATCTGAACCCCTTTAGCCAGATGGGGGAACAAAAGCCAAGCATGTCACTTCTCAGGCAAGGGCCCCAGCGAGGAGGTGATCAATAAAAGATGGGAGATATCACTGTGGTGTCCTCCTGGCCTTGCTGGCCAATTTTGAAAGAAGTCTCTCTCAGCCTGTGTTTTGAAAGGAGGTTTACATATACCTACCTCCAGGTGAAAATTTCAGGCTGTTAAAGTAAAAAGATGGAGGTATCCCTCAGTCTTTGCTCCAGAGGAGGATGGGAGTTACAATGCTCTGTGCTCCACGGTTTCTGCGAATGGGATTTTGGCAGCTTCCACACTGAGCACAGATGGTATTTGAGATCTTGTTCTGAGACAGCCCTGCAGGGTAAGCAATAACTCTGTGGGATTTCTTGGATTGTAAAGCTGCATGTAGGTATCTGAAGTCCACCGGAGTCCTTTCTAAGTCCAACCTCTCTTTGAGTCCATTTCACAATGTGAGGCATGAGCAAGAGTGGTCCTTGTTCTTCTTGATTAACAGATTATTTTTTTTTTTTTTTAAATACTGTGATAGTGGTCAGGAGTGATTTCAGTGAGTTTTGGAGAGACCACAGAAAATAAAAATATTTGTGTCACGCATGGTGTGTAAAATCAGTGAAATGCCTCTGTGGGCAGTAGCTGATCATGAAGGTATACATATAAGCCTCAGTATAATGAAACTGCTCCCTCCCCTTTTTGTTAAATTATAATTGGTGTCCTTGTTAGTAATCACACTGTGGCATTAAAGACTGCCTTGCCCTTGGAGACTCACTATGCCTTTCAGTGTAGAGATAGTCCCTCCAGGTCAGAGGCAAGGCAGATAATGGTGTCTACTGTACTGTCCTTACTTGTTATGAAATGTGTCAATTCATCACTTTTCATAGGTGAAAATTTATCTAAACCATTATTAGCTTACTTCCCAACCAGTTAACTATTTAAAGCAGTATCTTGAGCTACTGCACTGTGCTGCTTCTGGTTTACCCCTTGAACAAAATTCAGACTTCTTTCACTTTGTGGTCTTTTCTCTCGTGTTTTTGGATAAAAACTGTAGGTATGCTTATTTATGTTCACTAAATACTGTGATATAGTCTCAGTAGTGCCACCTTTTGCTTGTAATATAATCCCTGCTGTCTCCTCATGTATCTTATCTTTTCTATTTTATTACCACTTATATGTACTGGTAAATAAAAAGGGAGCGATTTTGGAAAATATGGGCCATTCGGAAGAAACTCTGCGTCTATCATACCAGAGAATTTGGAAGATTATGGAAATATTTACAGCTCCCAAAGAGTCAATCTATACACCAAGATTGAATTTAGGGATGGACACAAGCCCTGTTTACTCTAGCTGTTCTGGAAAGACTGGGTTTGCAATATTTTCTGTCCTCAGAATAGTAAAACTAGTTGTGATGAATTTAGCAAAGTCTGTACGCTGCAGTGCCCCAGACAGTTTCTTATTTTCATTGACATTATTTTTTCATCAGTTTGGACTGTGTAGTATCTGCAGACGGTGTATGTTCAAAATATTGGATTGCTCCGGTTTTGCATACAAACCTTATAAAGGAAAAGAAATACCAGACTCTGTGTACAAGCATCAAAATTTGATTCTATGCAGGATCTAATCTTAATATCACCTCATCCTCACTGAAAAGCATTGCGAGAATATTCCAATTCGTATTCTGAATGGTGTGTTTCTCTGCAGTCATCTTGCAGAATTCTTATGCCAACCAGGAGAATATCAGTATATTGAACTGAATAAAAATGTATACATTAAATTGCTTATTCAAATGTCCAGCTTTGGTGTTTGTAGAAAATTTAAGCAGGAGGCAATATAACCTGAGCTTTGTTTTATTGATACGATAGGCTAATGTGAGTTACAAAGCAGGAAAGAATGAGAAGTTGTATAATATGCTGGAAATGGGAAACAAATGCAGATTTCAGTTATTAGCTTTCACAGCTGTATTTGCATAGAACTATACTAACGGCTGGATGACATTTCATGCATGAACTTGATAGAGCATCCTTAAACATATTCGTGTTAGAAGAGTACTTAAAGGGAACCTCGAACTTGAAAATTCCCGTCTTTGTTTAAAAAAACCCCAAACTATAGTTTCCCTAGGGTATTCTAGTACAAGATATTTCTTTATGAAACAAAGCTTTTTTTGTTATGAGGAATGCTGTGACAGCCTATGAAGGGCCCTCCTTTCTGATCACACTTTAAAAAAGATCCTGATTCCCCTGAATGTTAAATATTATTGCACAATAGATGTTGCTCAGGCTTTTGTGGAAAATACTAGCAAAGCATGAAGCCCCTTGAGATTTCAAACACCTCTTGGATTATCAGTTTCCTATGCCATTTTATATTTTGAGGGAACACCTTCCTTGTAAGTGGGGCAAAGATGAATGCCAATTGTCTGTGCTGTGTGAGATAAAAGGAGTTACTCTTCCTTGAAGAACTCCTATTGGGGTCTATCATAGTTATCCCATGCTATGAATTTTTGGGAGTTGGGTGACAGCAACTCCTCCCAGTTAACGTTTGCTTGTTGGTTTGGAGGTTTTTTTAAATTCACTTAATAGCGCAGACCAGGTGCAACTTCACTTGTAACTCATAAACGATAAAGATGTCTGGTCTTCGTAGGAGTGCAGAGGTTCACAGAGTATAGTGAAGGTTTTTGTATCAGTGAGCACTTGCACTTTTCAGTTTCCAGCAGTTTCAGCATTCAGTTTGCCAACTGTGAAGAATTATGTTCTTCTAACCTAAAATGTGATTATTAACAAGGCACAGCTGAGGAAGGCACTTTTCTGAAATATTCCAAGGATTATTCCTGCCCTGTTATGTCCCAAAATCCACAACAGGATTTTACGTGCTTGCATTAGTTGTTGTTCTTCAGAAGAGTTGCTGGTCCATCTCTGATTGTGACTTTCATTAGAAGTAGAAAACTCTACCTTCTCTTCTGAAGTGGTGAGGTGTGAGCACTAATTCCTGGGAGTGTTTTCTAAAAACTCACTTTATACTGAAATATAGACAGCCCTGAAAGGGATTAGAAAGAGTATGACAAGAGTATGAATTAAAAAGCACTGGGGTGTGAAAACATATCTCTCTAAGCAGTTTTGACTCTGCCCTCACTTCCTCACTTCCACAATCGCATCCCTGCTGCTGCTGATTGTCCAGAACCTTCCAAACCAGCAAGAACCATCTCTAGAGACTGTCCAGTCTCCCGCTAAAATCAGACTTCTGAAGGAAAGGGGAAGTGTGAGTACCTGGGGGTACCATTCTGGACAAAATGCAGTCAGTAGTAGTTGCCCTCCTTTTCTCCTTACTTGTGTGAACCGCGCGAGCAGAATAGGTCTGTGCAGAAAAGGGCTGCAGGATCGTGTTCCCTGTCAGTATGAGATATAAATGCCGGTTCAAGACAGAACAGTGCTGTACAGATGTGCGAATAGAGAACCAAAATGGAAATATTATGAAAAAGGGTCATTAATACCATCTTACTCAAGCTCTGTCTAAAGCATAACATAATCATGGGCTGTGTCTAGTAATGATTTTACACTGAAGCCCAAAGGTTACAAAAAGACTTTAGTCCTTGCCAAATGAAAGTCACTTTGTCATCTAAGGTACAGAAGGAATCAAATTCTTGCAGTGGTGCAAAATCTCTGTATGTAAAGCTACTTTTAGAGTCATATTAGTAAAACGTCTGTCAAAAGCCAGGGAAAAGTCTGGTTTAAAAAAAGAAAGGGAAAATCTCACATCAGATTTCCAGATAGAGTGAAAATATATAGGCTGAAGCCATCAGTGGATGGTAGTACAATAAAGATCATTTGGGCTGCAACAGCAACATTGTCTTCAGAGCAGTTCTTGAGGACGGTGGCAATGGTACCAGAAGGACATGTTTTAAAGGTGAGTCCACGCACGAGTCAGCTCAAAGAAAATGTTTTTCCTACTTTCCTCTCAGGCAAGAAGTTTATAGCATGGAAAACAGCATACTGCCTGAGTACAGAAGATGGTATTTAGCAAGATTTTGAATGGTATACAGCAGGGTGGGAGCTGAAAGTCACGATGATTTGAGAGTCATTTGCAGCTCCCTGACAATCCAGCTTCTGGCACCCGCTGAGCAAAGGACTGGGTGAGAGTGGGGAGAATTACTGCCTCACACCGAGGCAAGATAGCGCTGACTGGCAGCGTCTCCTGATTCCTGTTGGCTTTCTGTGGGCACGTTTAACCTGTAATTTGGAAAAGGAAAATACAGTCTGGCACACATTCTTGAAGGGTTGCCAGTCCCAGATCTATCCATTGCATAGCCTGCCAGAATGGGAAAGATAAGTATCTTACAGACCAGTATCCACAGCAAGAGACACTGGAATTTAATCTTTTCAATACATATAAAAACCCAAAGAAAATAATTACTTTTTCATTTTCCAGTTTTATAATAGTAATAATGACCTTTAGGTCAGGAATTTTCAGCAGTTAATGACTGTCTGGCTTTTTCTTTGGCCCTTGGTTTCTCCAGCCAGTCATTAACAGTGAGGAAAGTGCCTTCTCCAGTGGTCACTTTGGCTTAATCATTACCTTTTCATGCTACACAATATACCAGCTGGGAAATAAGTGTCTCCTATGCGAATGGATCCATAAAGTGTTCCTTAGGTTTCATTTATTTGAAAGAATATTCTGTTAGGACGTGAGAGTTTAATGCAAAAGATGATTGAGTATTATCCTCAGCCCCAAGAAAGGTTAGATCACTCTCAGGAATTGGGACTAAATAGCTTTGCAGCGATGCCCTTCCTCTTCTAAGGATGGCTTAAGGCCATAGATTTCAAAAGATTAAATTTTAAGAATTTATCTATGTAATCTAGGTTCCCATACTATTCTCTTGGTATTGGAGTGCTTCGGAAATCATATGTGGGCACAAATATTTTCTCGTCCATCTTCTAGGATCACACAGGAACTGGACTTTTTTTTTTTTATTGACTTTTACATGTAATCATTGTGATGCTGAAAGCAAGAGTGTGGCAACAGTGTCTTGAGAGTTAAAAATTATTTAAAAATCTAAAGGGGAACAACCGTCTGGAATGCCTGCCCTGCTCTGTTTGTCTAGCTAGTAGATTCCCCCCTTCCAACCACCCTCTCTATCTCAAAACACCTAGAAGCTATATATGACTGTTCAGAGGAAGATTCATTTATACCTGGAAATTACTTTATCTTGCACTTTATCATAAGATAAAAAATGAGATACTATGGAACGGAGGTATCTTCTGACCACCCTACTGATCGTATTCTTGGTAAAAATTAACCAGATTGTGAATCGATTGTATGCGTGTACATACATAAACCTTTGAACAGTCTTCAGTTCTTGTGCATTGTTATTTGAATTATTCTTTAAGCTTTATGACTTTAAATGCCATTGTTAAAATACAGTGTTACCTAAAAAAACCTGTGAATATATCTTTCCTCAGCTTGAAGGAAAGAGCTTGAAAACAACTGTGTAAGAACTGCAATACTTGGAGGATAAATAAATTCACAAGAAAACAATAATGTTTTCTAAACCACATATTGAATGTGTAGGGATTCCTAGCAGTAGTCCAGTGTACTGTTATTTCCGAGTAGTCAGGTAGTAGTGAAACCCCTCCACTTGAATGGTAAAACAAAATGGGAATTTTTTCATCAGTAGATTTAAAATCAATACGGTGTCCCTTGAGGGTTTGGTATTAAACATGGAAGTAATGTGACTGATGAGCCTAATTTTAATGTTTTGCTGTGAAAGAGATTTAGCACCTGCTTAACTATTATTGGTACTATTAGCTTTTCATTTTATATATTTAAGTGAAAATACACAGTGCACATCAAAACAGCAGGCATCAGCTTTTGCTTTAACACTTTTTTTACTTTTCAAGAAAAATACAGGTAGTGTTCCAGGAAACAGCCACTCAGGAGTCCCAGAAGGGCTGGGACTGTGCTTTGTGGTTGCCTGACTGTTGGAGTGACACTTTTACTTTTTAAGCTGAGGCTTCATTTGTATTTTGAAAGTATGACAATCTACTTCTCAGCAGGGTTGTGTTGTTTCTAAAAGGCAGGACTTGCTAGAGGATTTAAATCTGCTGAGGATCCAGTAATTCCCTTAACAATGAGTTTTAAAATCTACACTTTTAAAATAGCCTTACATCTTTAAACCTCAAGCTAACCTCAGTGTTAAAACAGCTGGCTAACCATTAGTAGAAATGGGAAAGGTCCAAATGAAAGGAGTGACAATACTTGTGTATTTCATTCTGTGCTTAAATGGGTCTTTTCCTCAGCTTCACAGCTAACCAGTGCAGATTATTTATAGATTTTAAAGCCAGAATTAACACTGTTCCTTGTAGACAGAAGAGAAATGTACGGGATCATTATTAATTCTTTAGCATTATAATGCCTTCTGGCTCAATGTGTGTGCTAGGGACCAAGTGTAAACACACATTTATCATCCCGACCCTTAATCTGTTCCCAAAAACGTCCTTCAGTGGAGAACAGTGAAACAGCCTTTCTAAAGGATCTGAGACCTTTTTTTGTTGCTGATACAAAAATCTTTACAGCCTTTGCTGTAATTGAACCTTCAAATGTAAAATGTTGCAAATACCAGTTTAGAGTGTTCCTTTTCACAAAAAAAAAACCCCAACAACCAAACAACTCCCCCCCCGACTATGACGCTAGTTGGCTTCACATGAAGTCTTTCAGTTTTCTTTCACTGGGGCAAATTACCCAGGCCTCCTTGGTACCTGAAGAGATCTTTCCCCTTCCAAGTCAACCTAATTTTTGAGTCCTTAGCTTCCCTTTGTTTCCCCTGTTATTTCCAGTTTCTCCATTTTTCTGTGTTCCTTTCCCTCGACAGCAGTCTTAGATGTTGCTAATAGAATTCAGCTGCGGAGGAAATATAATCCTAGTAACCGTCAGTGTACCAAATCCCTCGCTAGCCACTGAACTTAGTGGGACAAAATTGTCCTTCACATAATTTTAACAGTGTCCACGGAGTAATTCCAGCTATCAGTCTGTCCTGTCACCTTTCTGCAGCTCCTTTTACCTCCATTGTAACACGAGGTAGAGGAGATAGGAATGCTACAGCAGCTGGTATTGTTTGATCAGCAACACAATCTCTGCTGGAATTTCATTTCCCTTGCAGCCTAGCTACTAGAATACATACTTTGTAGCAGACTTATATTTGCCTGTAATTACATACCAGTTTGGCAATACTTTACTGTTAACATAAAGTACTGCCATTTAAATCTCCAATCTTACACTGAAGTATTTGCAAAACTCTGTAACGACTAAAATAATAAAACTGCCATTATTGTACAGGAAGTTTACAGCTTGTTACTGAAATACTTACATCGGCTTAACTACACCTGTATGCATTCCTTATGTTTTCATGTGTTGCTTAAGGGACAGAGACAGACTTCTGCCGGGCATAACTGTAAGTTTCTGATACTTGTACAGAATGGGTGAGTTTGGAGGGGATCTCTGGAGGTCATCTTGTCCAGCCCCCTGCTCAAGCACGGCCACCGGGAACAGGTTGCCCAGGACGATGTCCAGATGGCTTTTGAGTTATCTCCAAGGATGGAAACTCCACAAACTCTTTGGGCAACCTGTGCCAGTGCTCAGTCAAAACTCTACTTCAGGTTTTCCAGCTTGTGGTCTGTTCCCATGTACTAAGAAGTCTGTAAAAGATAACTAGGAAAAACAAGTTCAGTGTGGTTAAACTCAGCGTGATGGGTATAGATAGTATGGCAAAGGCTTAGGGATATGCAAACCAGAAAAGATAATACATTTTGGTTTCATTTTGTGTTGGCTTTTTGCAAACAGAAAACCAATGATGCCCCTCTCTTGTTATTACCCATTCTGTGATTTTTTTTTTTCTGTCTTTAAATAATTCTCCATGTATTATTGTTTTGCTCCTAAGACTGATTGGGTAAAACAGACCTCGGCATTGGAAACTTGGGTAAGAGTTTCCTGTGAACCATAAGCAATGTTGGCACATTATTCTTTTTTCTTACAGGAAGCTCAAAGCGTCCATATTCTGTATGTACACATCTCCAAAAGCTTAGGAATTTGTGCTAAAAATGGTATGGTCTCTAGCCCTTGTTCTTACACACCCGCACAGAAATTCTCAACTCTCCGTGTTGTTTTGGGGGAGGGCAGCGAAGCTTTGAGTTCTTCCAGCAGTCACCGCCGGACAGTACCATTGAGTGCAGGTGGTTCTGCATTAGCCTGAAGACCTTCAGGTGAAAACAGATGTTCAGATTCTGTTGATAGTTGGCAGATGAGCGTGCGGTTCCATGTTGTTTTGTTTGGCCATGAAGGGTCTGGTCTCCTCTCCTCACGTGACCATAGCCTCTCACGGGTCCCTCCTACCCCTTCTCCCTGCACTCGCCGGCACTGCCCCGGCCTAGGAGCAGACAGCCCTGTGTGACACCTCCACAGAGGTGGGAGAAGGCCTGTTTCTCTGGAACAGGTGTAAGGAGTTTTTAACTTGGAAAAAGAGTTTCCCGGGGCCTTTACTGGGGACAAGTTTGAGCAACGCCTCTGCCGGGATGCTGCCAGCCCGCCAGGCCCAG
>NW_008824287.1:345337-351750 GCF_000699105.1 Pygoscelis adeliae | reverse complement strand
TGAGAAGGGCTCGCTGGGGGTGGTGGTGGGGGTCCCACGGGGCGGCTGCTTCCGGCCGGGCAGCGCCGCGCTCCTGCGTGAACTCTCAGGCGTGGTGCTTCTCCGGAGCGGTTTCCAAAATAACCGTGAGCCTCTGGTAGTACCCATCGTTACACCGCGGCGGGGATGAAATCAGAAACTTAAAAAAAAAAAAAAGTTAAGGCTTTCACACACGGTGTATTTATAGTGCATGGAGTCATTATACCTTTGCAGTTTGGCGGCGTTTTGCCAAATTAGAGGGGTACTGTTTTATATCCACTTTGTTAGTTTAAGTGACTTCACAAATTGGAAGGCAATAGTGGAACCAGACCTTTAGATACTATGCTTGTTAAGCTTGGTTTTGCTACATTTGGTTTGTTTCATGTTTAACTTAAGAATGTCTCCCTAGTTAAGAGGATCAATGAAAGTGTATATTAAGAAATAAACCCATATTTTGGCCATTTAAATGAGTTCAGCCCTTGCGAGATAATGCTTCTGCTACGTGTCCCCCCCCAAATCACAACTCTCTGGCAGCATGTTGCCTTGAAGACTTTCTGTAGCTTCCTTGCAGCCACAGAAAATGCGCTGCCATAGTCAGAATTGACATAGAAAAGAAGTTTGATGTTGTTTGTAGCAAATTGCTGGCTAGCGCGGACTTGCCCAATAGGGTATTGAACGATGGCGGTGACCATTTGAAATGTCAGTCTGGGTAGCAAAGAGGACATTGGGTTCTGATCCTGACTTTTCCACTTGGGGAGAAATACTGGTTATGTCTGTTTTCCCCAAATATGGAATGGCTTAAACTCTGCTGTCTAGTATTGAGTTCTAAGAAGGCAACGCTGAGTTCTGATCTCTAAACAGAGTAACTTGGTGTTAAAGTCACGTAAAACTAGTACTTTTTAATTTTATTTTTAATTTTTAAAATAACAGTTCCTAAACCAGTTCAGCCCATTTGGTCCCTGACTCGGTGACTTTTACCATTATCCTGTTTCCAGTAGTGGCTACAAACAGATGCCTGGAAAGAACAAGAAACAGGCAAACATGTATGTTGTTTCCCTGTAAAGCTTTTCCAATTTCTGAATATTTGCAACTCCAGCAGTTCAGGAGCACTAATGAGGTAGTGGGAGAATCCACTCCTCTGGTAAGCTAAGTTTTTGTTGTCCTATGCCAGCCTGTGTTTTGTCTGTTCTGTCTATAACAGAGGAGAATTGGTATATGAAGTATTTCTTGCAAGTTACCCATCACATCCTTGGAAGACAGCAGTGTCAGCGTTCAGGGTTTGCTTGGCCTCTTCTCAAAGGCATCCCAGTTGGACTTCATCTTCCTCTTTCTCAATGGGGAACTGCAGCAGCAGTCCCCTTTCTGTTCCTCATGTTCATCTCAACATAACTAAAGTGTTTCAGAGAAATATTTAGTAATAGGCGTTTTGCTCACATGTTGAGCCTACCACGTTGCCTCAGTTTTCCAGCAGAAAGTGCACCTACGTTCTCAGTTCCCTTGTTCCAGGCAGAGTCTGTATGTACCTAAGAGAGGTGTTCGTCTGTACATTTTTCCTTTGTTTCATCTCTCTTGAACCAGAACAAACCAATATACACTGTTTCCTCCAGAGAACAAGGCTTGTTACCTGTATTAGTGTTTTGCACTAATTGCTCCCCAGAGATTTGAATTTCTACAGGAAATTTTCCTGCGGAGCCAGGAACAAAATGAAACATACAGCTATCTGTATCACATCTAAATATATATGACTAGATCTGTAATTTGCATGCTTGGAAAACTTCTCACCTGAACACCAAATGAATCCTTACTTCTGTTCTTCTTTCCACCCTGCATCATGTAAAAATACCATAATTGAATTAATCCTTTGTATACAACATATGTTTACTTACTTTTAAAGTTGTCACTTTCTCCCCAGAGTTTTTAATATTGGTGTTTGTTTTTATTATGGTTAAAGTCTTGGAGAGAAAAGTTGATGTTACATGAAGATATCTTAGCACAATTTTCAGTTTATAGTGACCAACTCTATTTTTACAGATTATGATACTTTTTAGGGCAAACATTACAAGTCTGATGTTATGCAAACTGCTTATTTAGTTTAAAAATAATTTTACAAGTCTGCAGTAACGTTTTGCATACTAGTATAGGAGTTTGTTCTAAAGGATTCCAGTCTACCTTAGTAGTAACGTAAATAATGTGTATAAAGTTGCTTTTGTATGTAAAATACACATAGTAAGTTGATTTTGAATTTTTGGAAGGAACCCTTGCCTGCACAAATTAGTACATCAGTGACTTTAAGCATTTACTGCTTTGGTTCAAGGATTCCCCATTAGGAACAGGCTTCAGGACGAAAGTCATGGTACAAATATTATATTAAACAAACAACAGAAAAGAATAAGGGGGGAAAAAGTTACCTTTTTTTGAGCCTGCACAGTATTCTTACATTTTGAATGGCGCCCAGTTTTCATACACTGATTTAACAAGGCTGCTCAAGTAAGCAAAGTTGTACCTATTTATATATATTTCATGATCAAACACTGTCCGTGCAGTGGGAGTTAATCATAGTCTGAGGAACAGATCCACTTGCTTTTCCTTTCTAGTGGCCTAAAAAAAGGAAGGAATAGAGGAGGAACACAAATACAAGACCCATATTAGCGTCACAATTTTTTCTTCTGAAAAGAGTTTTTCCTTTTCTGTTTTGTTTAAAGAAATTTAGATACTTTTCAAACTTCTACCCTTATAAAGTAGGAGTTCACACAGGGATAAATACACATTCATGCCCATAGTACAAAGTTTTATTGGAGCATTGGTTGTGTAAAGAGTTCATGAAACAATTGTCCTCATTTGAGAGAGTCTGGAAGCAATTCTTTGATCCTTTGTAGTGAGGTTGGATGGTTGGAAGCCTCTACACTTGTAAGGAATATTATTGTTGCTGCAGAGGAGAGAGCACTGCTGTAAAGGTATCACAAATTTAAAAAGAAAAAAAAAAGAGGGAAGTAAGTTGGGCATGCTCAGAGCATCAAGTAATTGTAATAGACTTGGTATGTTGAGGAGATAAATACTGTCGTCTTTTGAATACTTCAGTAAGAAGTAACGAGGTAGAATTACAGTGGAGCGATAGATAAACTCTGAGCAGCTGTACACTTTTCTTGTGTCTGTGTTGGTTGGGAACTGCTGATGGTGGTATATGTTGGTCTGGGAACCTTTGACCTTTTTCAAAAGTTAGCCAAAGACTAGGGCTCAAACCAGACAGGTTAACACCCAACTAAGACAGGTCTAGACTTTCGAGCCATAGAAGGCATATTAAAATGAATGTTTTGTGCCATAACAAGTTCAGCATTTGGTTAACAGGCAACTGATGTTATGTAGTAACAAAGGAATAATTTTATTTACCTCTTGAATGGAAAATATAGCTCAGCAGACTAGAGTTTCACTATACAGCAGCTTTTTGAGGCGGCATGTTAACTGATCTATCTCGTTGAGAATACAAAAACAGTGGACGGCTTTTCAGGAAGAGTTTTGAGTCTGTCTTTCTGATCATCCACACCCTTCCTTTCTTCTTTTCTGTCCACTCCTCAAAATGCTGAAAAGCTGTTTTTTCTGGACCCTCTTCTTGAAATATGTGTGCCACTTGCAACATTTTCACGTTTGTCCAATGTAGTCATTAGCAGAATTTTGTCTATAAGCATAGAATCATCAAATCATTAAGGTTGGAAAAGACCTCTAAGATCATCGAGTCCAACCGTCAACCAAACACCACCATGTCCACTAAACGATGTCCTTAAGTGCTGCATCTACATGTCTTTTAAATACTTCCAGAGATGGTGACTCAACCACTTCCCTGGGCAGCCTGTTCCAACGTTTGTGCACCTTATAGGAGCTAGCATGATCCTTAGGTGACCCTGTTGGAGCCTTTTCTTGCTTTGCAAAGTGATGAGTATTAGGTGGAATGAACTGAGGTTCAGAGACTTTTTAAAGTTCACTACTTCGGGCTACATTTGTTAACAAGTTAATAGTGACTATCTTCTTATTGGAGGCATTCTTTCCTGACTACAAGAAATAATTGTTCTCTCTAGCTGCTGCCCTCAACATTTCCCACCCACACAACTGTAGCAAATGCATCTCCATCAGATTCTCACAGCAATTCCCTAGCTGCCACAGCAGACACGTTAATACCTGTGTGCATCCATATTCTTTCTTGCCCCTTTATAAAATGTTATGCTCCACTTCTTATTAAAATAGGTTAGGTGATTTTTTTTGAAATCTTCAAAAGCCTGTACAGCTCATGGTGAGGTAGTTTGCTGTGTATTTCAGAAAGATGTAAAATATCTGTTCCCAGAACAATTCTAAATGAAATGATTCTAGGACTGAGTTTTGAGTAAGGTTGAGGGTGGATACACACTAAGGAGTTGAAGCAGGTTTCTTCGATATGGATAGCTGATGGAGGAAAGACCTCGTACATGTTCTTGATATAATCCACTTTGTCAAGTGCTGGAATAGGTGAAAATTGACAAGATGAGATCTTGGATTATATCAAGAATATACAAATTCAGGTCAGGAAGTGGTCTTGATGTATAACATTAACGTGAAGGTTTTACTGGTATTTCTGTAGTCTTGTGCATCTTTGTGTGTTTTTTCCCGTGTTCTATTCAGACAGCTTGGGGAATTGGAGTACCTAGAGCGTAGGTCATAGCTGTAGCCACTGTCTACACATGCTCCATCCCATGTGCATACATAGCCCACATGCTGCATTTCCTTTCCCAGGGCAGCCTGTAGACTGAATGAACTATTGTGGTAGGGACAGCATTTGCTAACTCTTTGTTCCTAGAAAGCTCTAGGTCTGTCCCCTATCATGATGTGCAATTCATATGGTGTGTGACAGGGACCTGGGGAGAAATGGCACCAGGAAAAAAAAAAAAAAAAAGACCTGCAACTGCTTCTTGGGTGATCCCAAGCGTTTCCCTGAGTAAAGAAGCACCAGGAGGAGACTGAAGGAAACCTTCCAGTAGTGGTTCCAGACAGTGGAAAAATGGATTTGTGGAATCAAACAGTGGTTTGATTCTTCCTGGGATAGTTCTGAGTACCTGTGGACGAGCTTGTATGTCGCTGCCCTTGAGCAGCAAGTCCAGCTCTTCCTAACTGTGCTATCTATCTGCTGTGCCTGTGCATCAGGTCTTGCCGTGCGAATGGCCCTCATTGAGAGAAAGTAAGCTCAGCAGGTTAGGCAGTGCTGAAGTAACCATGTTCAAAATACGATGTTGTTGTTTTGGGGTTTTTTTCACTTTCTACTGTGATATTTGAAGCGCGTGGCCTACTTTGTCAGATGCTTAACTGGCATGCTACTGCTGTGTTACCTTTTCACCAGGTTAAAGATCTGGCTGTATGCAGAGGTTTACCGAATCATTTTGTGTAACAAAGTAACTACATCACACTCTTAAATATAGTCCTGAATACAAGTGTGGCAGTATTCATAAAGAATATTTAAAGCTAAATTTCACATTCATTTTGTGTTTGATCCATTCCTGGTTTATTTCTAACTCTTCGAAGATGAAGGGTGGGGTTTTTTTTCCCTTCTTCTTAATTCTACTGTAGGAGCATATCTGAGATATGAAGGGCTTATACAAAGGCACGATTTTGGTTTTTTTTGTGTCACTTCTGTTTTTTCAGCATTGAAGTCTTAATATGGCACATTCACGCAAAGCTTAAATGGCAGCAGCAAAAAATTTTTGAAACTTTTAAAACTGTAGCTGGTAAGTAGTGGCTTGGAGTAACCCTTATGATAGTGGTGATGGTTATATGTCATCGTCAGGATAAAGTGCCAGTAAAAAGGAATTAAAAAGCTGGGATTAATTTGTGCAAGAAGATTTTACCCTTATATTTAGTTTTCTCTTTTCCTGTATCGCTGTGCTTATTCTGGAAATAAATATCTTTTTTTTTTTTTTTTTTTTGGTCTTAAACCCTTCTCAACTGACCTGCTTGTTCCTTGGTCACATTTGCTTTTTGCTTCACCCTAACAGTCAGAAGTCACTTATTTATTTTTATGACATAAAGACATACAGGTGACCTACACTGTTGTTATTTCTCTTCGTCTTAGTACATATGTTGCACCACATAACACCAGTTATGCTTGTAAATGTTGTGTAAGCTTAACTATGATACAACAAAAGTATGAATTTCAGGATTTTAATAAATTTGACTTCAAAGATAGTGTGGTTATGGTAGCTATGGTAACTAACACTTACTAATTAAAATATGCTAAAATTTGCAGGGGAGTGAAAAGGGGAAAAAATGTAAGTTAATGTTTTTGTTTTCGTAATTTAACAGTAAAACATTTTTTTCCCAGTGGATTGCCGAAATGCCAGACAGTCAATTATTCGCTTTTTTTGAACAAACCCTTCAAA
>NW_008824287.1:337958-345312 GCF_000699105.1 Pygoscelis adeliae | reverse complement strand
TTTTATATGTAAACTAAAAAATGCATAAATCTACCCACTATTTCCATCGCAAGCTCATTCCTTGGGCATAGATAGGTGCGGAGGCTTCCTGGAGTGTTCCCTGTAGGCTGCTGCTTTATCTGCTGAATTGCTGGTAGGCAATATCTCCATGGCGTTGTGGCCTTTGTGATCATGAAATCATAATCAGGGTTTGGTCCTATGATACTTTTACAGTATCATACAGACTGACCGGTCAGGGCAGCCAGATTGACAAATTGTAGTTGTCATTGAGATTGATGATCTGTTTAAATGAACTTTTGAACTTCTAAAGAAAGAAATAGCTTTTATTATAAATAGTTTTTTGTAAAATATTTATCATGTTCAAACTTTTGAAAAATAATTCCCATAGTTGAGTTTCATATGCAGGTACAGAGGAAAGATGTAAAAGATAGCATTTTAACATCCTACTTGTTTTGAGTATTTCTTCTTTTGAATTTAATGGTAATATTGTATTATTGTATTTGTTTCAGAAAGGATTAAGAGAGTTGTTCCATAATAGCTATAATCCTTTGTGTTCGACGTGTTCAGAGTATTGTACAAATATTAACATCTTCACAACACTTCAGTGGGGTAGATGGGGCAGTAAGATGGAAAGGTTGAGTTATTCAAGGTCAGTATTTAAGTAAATACTTGATCCAGGATTAAAACTGTCCTCAGTCTTGTAAAGAGCATGATTTCCTGTTTCTCGGCATACTGTCTTGTCTTTACTGATCTTCCAGCTCCATTAGTTTCTACTGCAGACAAACACTCTTCTAATACCACTAAAAGTTAAATGGAAGGGAGAGTTTTGCTGACAAAGAATAAAAGAATAATAATTATTTCTAGCAGAGTTTTAGTTTTGAGCCATGTTGCTTTTCTTTAGTTATTTTTGAAGAGACTTTGTATTAACTTTTGAGTTAAGAGATAGATTTCATATTAATAATGGAAAATAAGAAAGAAGATATATTTAAGTTTTTCTTGCAGCACAGGTCTGACTTACATCTGGGCTGATGCTCAGTAAATCTGAACAGTCTGCTGATAAATGAGCACGTGCAAAAGGAGAATGTTACAAAATATTTGAATGTCTTCATGTGCATTAGAAATTTGACTACAAATGGGGATCCATATCAAAAACTCTCACTCCTAGCAGTATTAAACTGAGTATCTCTGTTGTTCCACTAGAGGAAAAAATGTGCATTCAGACCTCAACATTTGTTCCTTCAGTAGCTGGTGTGGTAGATTTGTTTTTTGTGAGAGCAGCAGCAGGTCCATGCTCTGTGAATTTACTTGTATTATTGAATTGAAAATTAATGAAGGAGAGCCAGTCTTGGTGTAGGACTTCAGACAGAACGTAGGAATAGAAGTTGTTTATGTAATCTGTCCTTTGCTTTTGTAGGAGTTTGGCTCCTTAATCTTTCTTCCCGATCTTTAGAACCTTTGTACAAAACAGGTGTGGCTTTCTCTCCATCATCAGTGACCAGTCTTGATTCAGGCTTCTGGCACATCATCCTTCTTACCCATCATCTCTAAACCTGTCAAGCGGTAGTTTAAGACCTTTCTATCTTGCCTTTTCCCATTTTGATTAAGAATTATTTTCACTCTGTTTCCTATTTTTTACACGTAATTGAAATTCACTTCACAAGATTTAACAGCCTTTTTGGCCAGTTCCCCAAGAGCATGTCTTCACCTTCATGTGCTTATTGGCCCTGCCTGTCACAGTGCTACTTGATATGTTGTTCTTCCCTGACTTCTTTGCTCACTCTTTGTTCTGAAGACTTTCTTCTAGTCACTTGTTTGTGTGTTTATTGTCATCTTCTCTTTCTGGGGAAGTGCTGCAGGGCTGTTTAGTTCTTAAATTTTTGAGGGTGATACTAGCCCAGATGATGGCAACTCTCAGCTCTACCTTTTTATTCCTAACTTTTCTCACTTAAATTTGTTGTCAGCTTCCCTTTCTGACATTCTTGGGCAGAAATCTTTCTTTTAGCTTATGCTTAGGATGGCCCAACATATTTTCCCACCATTTTTGTCTGTTTCTCTTGATTTTTAGAGTGGGGAGGGGAAATAATCTTTTCTGTCCTTCCCAATCCAAAGTCTTGCTGTCTTTTATTCTTCTTCGTCTGCTTTGTTGCTTACACCCAGCCCTACCTTTCTGTCCAACTAAATATACTTCATGTAGTGTTTTCACTGTGCCCTGTGTTTATTTCTGTAATCTCTTTTTCTCTGTCCTTCCAACAAAGCTCTCCGAGTGTGCAAAAAAAAATGCAAACCAATATACTGAATTACACTATCCAAATCCTGAATTGACTGTGCCAGCACCCAGTTGAACACTCCTTTGCACACAACCTCTCCTTTTAGCTGCAACAAGTTCGGTGGTGCCTGTCCTCTTCAAATAACTTTTGCATTTTTACTGCTGTCCGTTATCCTATGTTGTCTATTACTGCCATTCTGAGTTTCTTCTCCTTTGGTAGTGGTCTTAATCTCAGTGTACTACTAGCTGAGAGATGTTTTTTATGAGACGAGTTTTTCTTCCTCTGTATCCTGAGTATCTTCTGAGCCTGCAGGATTGTTACATTTTCTGAAATCTCTTCTGTTCTTCCTGTTAAAGTCTTTCTTTAATGGTTGCATTAAATTAGCTAAGAAAGTTATTTCTAATTCTTTTTTTCCAGTTTCAAATAAACTAGGTGTGGGGGTTTTTGGTTGTGGTGTGTTTTTTTTTTTTTTAATTCCGTACTATCATGCTGTTTTCTTTCTTGGTTACAGCAACATTGATTATTGTTTATTTGTGTTAAGTGGCACTTAGGAATCCATGCCCTGTCATGCTTGGTGTGTGTATTTGCTTTGAAGCACCAAGTATGCCTTTGTTTGTGGGGTTTTTGCTTTGGTTCTTCAATGTCTTTTACTTTATGAACTGCAACTGATGCACAACCTGCTGAGGCAGGTGATGTTCTCTGCTCTGTAGAAACGACCTGGCTAAATCAGTAGCGAAGCAGTTCAGTGCAGCAGTGTGGGAGGAATTTTGTACAGGTGTTGCCCATATGTGTTGGGTATATGCCTGGAAATGGGAAGGGTGATGGTAAATTTTTTCATCTGTCAGTATATCATTTTTCACAAGAGGTGGAATTTTTTTGAAGGCTTAGGGGAAGGACAAATTTTGCTCAAGGTTCTTTCATTTTATTATTGTAAGATTTATAGCATTACCAAGCCCCTTATTTGGACTGATCCCAGACCTGCCATCCCTCATCCCTTTGGAGTGCACAGCGTTCTTCCTGTATTTTTCCAGCTTTTACTCTGAAGGTGGAAAAAAAATTAGCATTTGAACTATTTTTTGAAGGGATTAGTTTGTTCAGTCCTTACTTCCAAATTAGAAAGTAAGGAATGTTTTAAGGAGGCTTTGAGATTTCCATAGCTTTATTCTACATCCCACGATAGGGTTTGCAATTTTAGAGCACTAACGTATTTTCACTTGAATTTAACCAACTCACTTCCTGCCCTGTCAAAGTTGCTTTGTCTGCCTCAGTTCCCTGCTGCTCTAGACTTAAAGGTATTACCTTTTGGCCTGGATCCACCCATCCTGACACTGAAACGAAGGTCTGACTGAAGAAAACATTCCAGGAACAGTTTATCCTTTTCTAGTTGATACAGATTCTCTAATGTAGGGTTGCTTTTTTGGCTTTTCTTTCAGTACTGCTGAGGCCACGTCTTCCCAGCCACTCTGAAACGTCTCAGCAGTTCAGTTTCTTCTTACTACCTAAACAACTTTGGTAGATGGCCGTATGGCGAGAGATGCTATCGTGCAGTGGCTCTTGAGCTCCGTACTTCAGTACCTTGTGGAGTTGACTGGCAAGATCTCTCCAAGTCTGGCCTTTTCCTGGAGTGCAGTTATTCCAGCATGCTTTATTCTGTGTATTGAATCACAGAGTACCATGTTCTCTGTCTGGCTACTGTGCACAAAAGCAATTTTTCCTAATTTACATGTGTCTTCCAGAACGTCCCTTCTTAAAGGACAGAGGGCATCAATGTTGTCCGTTCTTGTATCGGGCTTCTACCCTGCGTATTTTGTTACAAGTACCTAATTAGGTGTGTTAAGTGCTAGTTCTCAGTAGCCGGTATCACTGAACCACTTATGCCATGGATAGGAAAAACAATGGACACAACTTTATGACAATCTGATCATGGCCATCTAAGGGAAGGTGTAATTTTTAACTTCTAGAAAGATTAAAATGACTGGGGACAAAGTCCGGACAAATGCTTCGGGTCATTACAAAATGAGGCTCTGAGCTGTAACATTTCTAGGACTGCCCTTCTCCCTCTTAGCATGTTCTGTAGCTTCAGGCACTGAATTGCAGCTTGTCCAGCCATTCGGTTCATATCCTGGTTTTCTTTGGGCTCAAAATCGTGCGTGTTTTGCTTTTTGCTGGATTCTTCTTTTGTACCTGTCTTTTGTAAGCTGGCACAACAGACAGAGTCCTAAGAAGAACTGCTCTAATGCACGTTTATGTTTCTCCCACCCCTCCCCCGGTCTCCTCTCACTCCCTCCCACCCCTTCCCAAATTCCATTAATATTTACAGAACAAGAG
The DNA here is from genome assembly GCF_000699105.1 of Pygoscelis adeliae. Classification (NCBI taxonomy): domain Eukaryota; kingdom Metazoa; phylum Chordata; class Aves; order Sphenisciformes; family Spheniscidae; genus Pygoscelis; species Pygoscelis adeliae. Next base: position 340,717 of record NW_008824287.1, on the reverse strand, counting down.
CCAGTACTCCAGCATTAGCCTCAAATTCAGAATGAGATTTTTCTGGCTCTATCTGCAGCTAATGTAGAAGACAACAGAGGTTAGAAATGCACTTTAAAAAAAAAAGAAAAACAAAAGGCCTTTTCATTTCCAACACACTAGATGAATTGTGTTAGGTATAAATAGGCCTACAAAGAGCAGAACACATGTAAGAAAATATTATATGTATTGTGGTTGGAAGGCGGAGGAGCATAAAATTATTTGCTCATTGACTAAATTAAAAATTCCTGAGCTTTAACTTGTATGAACTCATTTTCACCATTGTTTCTTCAAATTTTGTGTGGGGAGAAAAGAGTTCCTTTCTTCAACTTACTGATTCATTTACAGGATAAGCAGTAAAATCAAAAAGTCAAATGAAAAGATTTGCCAAACATGAAGGAGAACTGTGTTGATAGTTACACACCAATAATGTATAAACTAAGCATTTGTAAGGAGGTATATAAGTAAACTTTTACCTTCAGTCCACCAGTGAAGTTTTGCAAACATAGATTTCACAGGCAAACTGAGAAATTGGGAGGGGAGTGGAGAGAATGAAGAATTCAGATAATTTGCATTGTTTTATTTGACCCCAGACTAAGTGTTTTCTTTAATTTCTGTTGTTCAGTGCATAAAATGTGTTCATAACCTTTATAAATGGAGTCAAAAGTAAAAAGCCAAAATCAAAAGATAAATATTTCTGTTCTTCCAAATTGTGTTTATTTTAATGTTGTTTTATTCGTTGGAAAGTATTTGCTGACTTCCACTGTAGTCTGCACATGCACTTACTCCTCTGTGACCCCTTTCCATGAGTGTTTCAAGACTTGCTTTTCCCTGGCCATGGGAAGGATGGCTGGTGTCCATTTCCAGTTTGCATGGGGTTCTGGCTACTGGTGACCTCAGCTAGTTGCCAGCAGACAAATTTTTTAACTACATGAAGTAATTGGATTGTGTCCATGTTGTTGTGAGGCCAAGGGTTATTTCGGAGCATAGAAACTGATCTGCATTCTTTAAATGTAGAAGGAGTTCATCTGCACGTTCTGTGGAAGATGATTTGGCAAAGCAGTCTAGAGAAGCTGGCTCTGCAGTATGCATGTGCTGCTCTTCCTCTAAGGAATTGTGAGAACATACTTTAGCAAAGGATTCCTCAGTCTATCGGATACCCCAAAATACATAGTCACAGGAAAAGTTTTTTTGTTTGTTTGTTTCATTCAATATGGATTTATTTATTCTTAAATTTCTGTCCTTCCAAGAAGACAGGAATACCCATCAGTCTGTCCTTTAGTCTGTAAACTTGTATTTTTTTTTCTAAGAAGGGCTCTTGTATTTTCCTCTCTGCTCTCTCACAGTAGAATTGGGTTATTTCACTTTTCTGATGAACCTGTGTTTTCCAGATAAATGAAAACTTAGGGGGTTATTTTTCAAAACTGAAACAGTTGGATTGCCTTTTTGTTTTACTGGGATAAGCATCGGTGATGCTCTGGGGAATGGAGAATGATCTAAAATAAGCCTAGCTGGTTTTTGTTGTTTATCTGTTTCTTTTTGCATCTGTCTTAGTATTTATTGCTACCATCTGCATTTCATTTCAGGTTGTCTAATGTCTTATTCTGCATGTTCTGTGCCTATTCTCTTTACATAGCCTTGGGCTGTAATATCACCATTTGCCTACAAGAGATCCATGTCTATCTGTAACAAAATGAATTGCATTCATCTGTGTAATTCATTTCTAATGAATGCCTTGCTCCTCATTAAACAGTGATTTACCTTTGTTTCCCTTTTCTACACTGTCAACGCTAACCATTTTGAGGTCCTGTGGAGAGATGCTAATTTGAGAAAGCAAAAGTCAATGCAACTAAGCACTCACAAATGCCATCCTCATTGGCACTTTCAAAAATATTCATGGGACACTTTGTGAAACACAGTTTGCAGGTGGATAAGAAGACTCAAAATGTTTTCTTATTCATAAGCTTTCAATGTACAAAGACAACACTTCAGAGTTTAAATGCATTTCTCCTTGTCAATGTCTTGAACAGGTAGCCAAGCTTGTGAATTTTTTAAGACCTTGTCTGCTCTGCAAGAATTTTATGATCACGGGCACATTTGGGGAGACTATGCTCTTGATTCCCTGTCCCCTCCGCGCCTTTTCAGGAATATTAAAATATTTCAAACTTATTTTCAGAATAATGTTTTGAAATACTTAATTTTGAGATATGTTAGAATGTTTCAGACTTGAAAATATTTTACTTCAATTTTTTATGAGATTCAAAGATTAATATAGCCATTTATTGGCTTTGTGTATCTAAAGGAAAAGGATTAGTACCATTAACTAGTGAAGTAGGGGTCGTATAGTAATTTTGTTACAGATTTGGTCCATATGCAACTTTTCTGTAATGCCCTTTCAACCTATCCTGCAGCATCCCCTTTTCCAGCCCTGTGCTTCGCAGAACAGCAGAATCTGCCGTGTGTGCAAATAGATCTGTACTGCTGATAGATAATGGTTAGAGTATAAGATGAATTACCAAGTTTATTTTCACTTTAAACCTAAGCAGAGTTTGAAATGCAGCAACAGATTATGAGTAAGAAAATACTGTTGGTAAACATAATTTAAAGCAATACAGATGGTTTTTAGAAAGTGCTTTTATTTACAGCATCTTTAACTCTTATTTTAGTGACAGTACAAGCTACTCATTGACGCTTTTGATCGCTCACATGAATTTAGCTTGGCATTTTACAATATTTATTCT